>NW_007727612.1:57610-149330 GCF_000696425.1 Galeopterus variegatus | reverse complement strand
CCTTTTTTGGGGGGGATAAAAAAAAAAAAAAAAAACCCCCCCCAAAAAAAAAAAAAAAAAACCGGAGGGGGGGGGGTGGGGAAGAAGATATAACAACTATACTTTTATGAAGTTGTTACAACAAGCAAACGGAAAGGACATTCTTGGGGGGGAGGGGAGAGAGGGAGGAGGGAGGGAGGTGTCGGTGATGGGCCATAATAATCATATACATTGTATATTGACAAAATAAAAATTTAATGAAAAAAATAAAAAAATTAAAAAAAAAATAAAGAAAACCTCAGTCTCCCCAAAAGTAGGACTTGAAAAAGCCGAACGATTCACTGTACCCCGGAACCAACCTGTCCTCCACCCTGAAAACCGTATCTTGCCCAGGGTGATAGGAAATGTGCTCACATTGCCCATCACAGTGCTGTTACGGAGAGGGGCTCCAGACAGGGAGCCTCAGCGTCTGGTGGACCTGCATGGGAAGCCCGGCCCCACCGCCAGCCGCCAAGACCAGCTGCAGCTCCCTGGCCAGCTTCTGGGAAAGGGGCAGAAACCCATGCTCAGAGGGTGCTGCTGGGAGTCAGGGAGCTGCAGCAGCCACCTCTGTCCAGTGCCACCAGTGCTAGGCGCTCACTGTTTACTGCCTCCTGTCCCATGTGAGGCGACTAACCCCAAAATGGTTAAGTTAAATATGTTAGGTTAGAAAGTCAAGCAGATTGAAGGCAGTGGTGAGCTCGCAAATACTTGACAACAAGCTCTCAAAGAAAAAAAAAAGCCCCGAAAATGTAGTATTTGCCAATTTCCATGGTATAAATACTCCACCATGGCTGATCGAAGCTCTCATAAACCAATGTGAGCTGGCTCCAGCCACCACTGATGAAGGATTTAAGTATAAATAGTGAAGCCATAAAAGTTTCCCATGAAAGCACATGGAATTCCTCCATAATCTTGGGGTAAAGAAGAATTTTCAAACCAATGACTTGATATACAGCAGCCATTTAAAAAAGAGGAAAATCTTGATGCTTCTGGTCAAGATGGCAGAATAGACAGTCCCCAGTGTCACTTTCTCCCACAAAACAACCAATTCACAACTATAAAAAAGCAACAACAGCCACGCCGGGACCACTAGAGCTCAGGCGAAGAGGAGGAGAGACCTACAGAGTGCACGAGGGCAGGAGAAGCCATGATGAGAGAAAGAAGAGCCCACTCTGACCATTTCATGCCATGAGTGCACAGAGCAGGAGCCAGCAGAAGCTGCAGCTGTGCCCTTCAGATGAAGTTGCTTGGAGGTGGCAGGGAAGAAGGGGGCTTTAGCGGCCCCCAGGCCAGCAAGACCACTAATAGAGTTCCTGTGGGCCATCATAGGAGCAAGGAGCCACAACAACTGAAAAGAAGGAGACGCTCAGAGGCTGGTGAATCATTTCAAGGGACCAGCACACAGCCCATCCCATGGGAAGTTTTTGCAGCACGGGCAATGGGGGAACACTGGGGCACAGCAAGGACAGCTGATCTGCCCCCCAATCAATGTAGGACCACTCAAAGGAGACTGGTTAGGAATATAGAATTGCGTGGGGTGCAGTTTGATGAAAAGACTCAGGCCCAGATCATTGTTTCTTCACAACCCAGGTGCAGTGGGTCTCTGGAGAGTTGGAAGTACCTATAAAGTCAACCATTAAAACCAGAGCTACACAGAAAGCCTTCCCTAGGGAATCAGCAGCAAAGCAGCAATTTAGCTCAACCACACAGCTCAAGTACTGGTCCCCACAGGAAGTTCCCCCATTTTAGAAGTAAGCAAAGGACAAAAAATTAGTTCTGGCCCAGGCACACTGCCAGCACCTTGGGGCTTGCCTGGAGACCTGAGACCTGAGGTCTGGAAACCTGAGGCCTGGAGTCAGGGACTGGACCCCACTCCCACAACCAATCACACCACCAGCATCTTGGGGCCCTCCCAGGGACCTGAAGCTTGAAGCCAGAGACAGAAGCCCTCCGTGCACAACCAGGCACACTGCAAGTGTCTTGGGGCCTGCCCAGGGACCTGAGGCTTGCAGCCAGGGATGGGATGCCCTCCTCCTGCAACCAGGCACACTGCCAGAGCCTCGGGGCCCACCTGGGGTCTTGAGGCATGAAGCCAGGTACTGGCCACACCCCCACAACCAGGCTCACTGCCAGCCCCAAGGAGCATGCCAAAAACATCACCTCTATGTGGGTGGCCCACCACAACCACAATAACCATGGCTACTGCAAAAGCTGCTGGATGCCACAACCACCACACAGATGTTCTGCTAGCCACTGGAGTGCATTGACACAAGGAGAGTCATGAGCAGAGACCAAAGAAAAGAAGAGGATGTCTCTCTCCACAAAGCCCAATCTGGAGTGACAGAAGTAGCACCTCCTCTATGATAATATTGGGGGACCTGAACTCACATCTCAACATTGGACAGATCATCTAGGCAACAAATCAACAGGGTATCCATTACTCTTTCAGAGTAGAGAAGTAATCTAGGGTAATTATTGGACAAGGGGCATAAAGAATAAGTACAATTTGTAACAGTGTATATGCTAGTAATATTGACTTGATCAAGATATGTCAATGTCAAACCCCCAAAATATGTATAATAAATTATGATTCAATAAAAATTTTTTAAAAAGATGAAAATCTTGAATTTACATGAGAATTCTACATGCCAAAATTAAATGTCAAATAAAATAATTTTAAAACACTATAAACAAAATCAAAGACAAAGCTAAACAAATAAAAATATGTGCAATTTTTATCACAGAGCTTCTGAAAATCATTTTTTTTTTTTTTTGTCCTTTTTGAGACTGGCTGCACCGTGCTCAGCCAGTGAGCGCTGTGAGCGCACCGGTCATCCCTATGTAGGATCCGAACCCGCGGCGGGAGCGTTGCTGCGCTCCCAGCGCCGCACTCTCCCAAGTGCGCCACGGGCTCGGCCCTGAAAATCACTTTTTAAAAAAGTAACAACCCAATTAAAATTATGCAAATGACTTGGACAATAGTTTTGAGAAAAAAACATCAAGGAATCTTTTAATATATTCAAAGATGCACAAATCATAAGTGATACAGAAATGAGGTATTTTTAACCTGTAGACATTTCTACACATTTAATAGTCCACTCTGGCATTGGGGCTGAGGAGGAATACTCATCTTTGTGTATCACTGGTGTGAATATAAATGCCACCCTTACAGAAGCATCTATCTAAATTTAAGATTCTGATATTCTTTGACCCTGCACTCAATTCCTGGGACGTAGATGTATGTTTGCACAGTGTTATCTACAGCAGGATTTTTGGTAACAGTAAAATGTTAGAGAAACAATACAGAAGGTCATAAGTAGGGGAGTAGTTAAATAGAATGTGACTCATCTGCATAGTGGCATGTGTGTAGCTGTAACAAAAGAATGGAGCAAATTCTCTGTGTAGTGGAGTTCAAAGATCTTCAGGGTAAATTAAATCGATAATTAAAAAGTAACTTGCAGAAGTGTGCATCTTATGCACTCTTTTGTCTAAAGATATCAAAGGAAAGAATAAAACCATTATTTTACTTTATTTTATATGTATTAATTAATGTTGGAAGCAAATAAACAATTAATGATAGCATTTTCCTGGGGTTTGGGGGGGCCTGAAGAGGACGTGGGTAAATGGAATAGGAGAGGGATTTCCCAGTGTTTTTGAACAATGTGAATATGTTACCTATTCAAAAATTCAAACTAATAATTTTTAAAATAGCAGGTTAAACAAGTGTCTCTAGATCACAGCTGGTAGATTCCAGACCTTGGGTGGACCTATGCTGCACCATGCAGCCTCTCAAAGACGGAGTGCTCTGGAGCTAAGTGCTGTTGGCTCCTGTTCCTTCTCTCGTGATAATAAAATAGTAAAGAGAAGTATTGGTCGTAAGAGCTCATGTCTGTGGAGCATTCATCACACACTGGGCACTGGGCTCAGCAGTTTCTGTTGCGTTATTTACTCCATAATTATATGATTGTGCTCATTTCATAGAGGAATCTACTGAGGCACAGAGAGGTGGAGAGACCACCCCAAGCTCACACAGTCAGCTGTTAGAGAGCTGGTGTTCAGGTCCAGCTCCCCCTCACTCCAAGGCCAAGGTCCTCCACAGGCTGCCATGATGCCACTGCCCCCCATCTGCCAGGGCAGTGGCTAACCCAAGGGAAACACCAAGTCGTGGTGGTTTATATGCTTTGCCGACAGCTTGTGCCCAGCACCGTTGGCATCAGGAGATGCTGGGGTTTAGGGATTCAGCATCATTCGACAGCAAAGCCATCAGTGCAACCCAGCCCACACTGCACACCTTCACTGCCTTCCCACATCGGGCACACGTTGTATGTGTGGGAAGATCTCTGTGTTCCCCTGCCCGTCCCTGACCCAGTGACTATGGTAAGCCACGCCATCCACCAACTCTGTGTGTCATGGTCTCCAGCCCAGTCCTCTGCTCAGGGAAACTTACCCAGCCTGCCCCTAAGAGATGAAGTGTCCAAATGAACAAGTAGGCAGTTGGTTAAAATAGGCTAGGGTGGGTCCCCGGCGCCTCCTGTCCCCACTGGAGCACATGGGACCCGCCTTCCTCCCCCTGGGCACTATTTTCTTGACTCAGGTTTTCCTGGTGCCTGTCCCTTCCATTAAAATGTTTTCCCTCCATGAATTTAGAGTATTTATCCTTTACATCCCTGCAAGTGACATCCATTCCACAAAAACATTTTATTCCAGTTTGAACAGAAAAAAAAATGATCCTTTCAACCCAAAACGTTTTGTGTACACCCTATTTCTATCTTACATCACTTGATCTCTCGCATGTACAACAAGTGTTGAAGTAACTTATGTATGTGTCTAATGGTGTCTTTTCCCATGTTTTCCATCTATTCAGACCGAGGACTCTCACGCCGTGTTTCAGGATGATGCGACAGTGCGATGGCACATGGCCGGAAAATTATTTGGGGACTGGAAGCATCCTTCATCACAGCTCACAAGTAGCAACCTACCAGAAGGGAGTGGGGATGAGTATTTTAAAGCATTTATAATTTACCTAATGTGTAACTTAATAAGTCAATCCATATTTCTTAGCCTGTGTTCCAGAGGCTGGACTTGTCATCAGCAAAGGAAGCAGAGGTGTGTACGACCTGAAGTGTCTTCTGAGAAACCTAAAATCCTTTTGAGAACAACACACGTGAGAAGCAACGAACCATCAGAACCAACTGTCCGAACGAACCACGTTCAATGCCAGACGGACAAGATGAGCGTGAGTCAGAGGCAGAGATGACTTACCCAGAGCCAGGATTCCCACTGGTGCCGACGAGATTTGGCAGGTTGCAGTGGGAGGGGAGGAGGGTACATCAGACAGAGGGTGCCTTGGGTGATGGGGAGAAAGGGGGTGCCTGAGCTGCATTTGGAGGAAACCAGTGGTTTTGAGCGTGCACTACGGGAATGTCCTCTGGAGTCACACCACACGAGTGTGGGGTGCCCACTAAGAACCAGGAGCTTTATGGCCATGAATGGGAAGCTCTTCAAAGACTGCAAGCAAGATGTTTTAGAAGAAAAAGCCAAGTGCAGAAGAGTGTGTTTAGTAAGTATAAATAAATTGAAATAAGAGTTACACATCTTCTGTTTGGATTATACCTTCCCTTTGCAAAGCAGCAAGAAAGGGGTGGGTAACAACACATATTAGCAGCTGCTTGTAAATGGAGAAAGAAGTTGGAAGGACACACGAGAGACTCATCAAGTCTGAGGAGGGGTAATGAAGGAGGGGAAACTGGGGGGCTGTCAGGGGAGAGTCCTGCACACTATTCTTGGTTACATATATATTATAAATCACGTGAATGCATATTTAAAAAGTAAAATTTCAAAAAAGCTGTAATGGCATCTCAGTAGGATTTCTCTAGCCACAGCGTGCAGAGGGCCTCAGCCTGGAAGAGGGGCAGACGGAGGGGCAGGCAGTGGGCACACTCCTCGCCGTCTGCACTGGAGCAGACAGCACCTGGCCAAGTGTACAGCAGCACCAAGGAAGGTGGGCTGAGGACATCCAGGTGGGCTGAGGTTGCTTGGTGGCTGGTTCGCTCAAGGGGTAGGGAGACAGGGCAACCAATTGCTAGGTAGCCTGTTTCCAAGTGGTCCTTGCCTCAGCCTTTGCTCCAGGCCCCCATATCAGTCCCTCCTGGAATGAAGAGTTTTTCTGTTCACTGTCAGAGAGAGACTGCGGGTGGCTCCTCAGCCAGCTTCCACACGCATTCTGGGTGATGCTTTGAGGCTCTAGCAGTATCTGAATGAGCACTGGCAGAAACCCTCCCAGAAAGGGCGACGTTCCTCGAGGCACGGATGGCCTCTGTAGGTCCCCACGTGTGCGTCCCAGTGCCACGGCCATAGCTTCCCAGCCATCTGTCATCCTGCTCCTTCCTCCTTGTCCCTCTATCTGGGGTCCTGTCTCTCTCTCACCTTCCCTGCCCCGCCCGCCTCTCTTCCCCTCCGGCCACATGGCAAGCTCTCCGGACATGGGATCTGGTCTCCTGGACTCTGGTATTCTCTGCAGCCTTTCATGAGGTTGAATGTGGAGTGAACTGTTCTTGATGAACTGACACTTCTAGGCTCCCCGAATCCTGTAGCTTCTGTGTCTGCAAATCACATGGAAAGGAGGTGACTACTTTTGAGATCAAAAAAGTAAGCTCTATATTTTAGTCAAACGAAGTGTATTTGTTAATAAAGTTCTCCTTGCTAGCTTTTTTTATCCATCAACTCTAATACGAACATCTAGAGACATTGGTAAAATATGACAGTGAAAACTGGCGCCTGCAAGGACCTCCTGGTGTGTGTGGTCAGACGTCAGCGAGATACCAATCGCTCACTTCCCTTTCTCACCATGATGATACTGTGCCTGTGTGGTAGCAGGGACAGGGGACTGCCACAGAGCAGCAGCAAGACAAGCCTTCATCCTCATAAATCTTCACAGATCGTTTCGGAAATGGTTTCTCAGGTGCTTTATAAAGTTAAATATACCTTTTCCCATGTAACCCAACAATTTCACTCCTAGGTACTTACCCAAGAGAAATAAAACAACATCCACAAGTTTATGTAATTGTTTACAGCAGCTGTAACCACAATAGTCCCAAACTGGAAAGAACCCAAATGTCTGTCACTAAGGGAATGCACAGATTGCAGTGTGTTTGTATCATAAAATACGAATCAGCAATAAAAAAGGAAAAAATGCATTAAATGCCTAACAACACGGATGGACATAAAAACGTGCAAAACAAAAGAAGCCAAACAAAAAGTGTAGGTCCTCTGTGGAGTTCAGGAATGGACAAAACTGACTCGCAGTGATGAATGTGTCTGGTGGCCCAGGGTGGGGATGGGAATTGACCAAGAGGGGAATGAGAGAACCCGCGGGGTAACGGAAAAGTTCTACATTTTGGTATGATTTGGCTTCTATGGACATAAGCACTTGTCAAGTTCATTTTAACACAATGTCTAAATTACATGTAGAAACTTGGTTTGATCATTTTGTGATCATTTCCATCACAAAGCAGTGGAGTGGGATCTTTTGTCAATCAGAAAATGAAACAAAACACAGAGCCAGGACTATAGCAAATAATGCAAGTGCCACTTCTGGGTCATACATACAAACTGTGTGACACTGAACATACTGCCCAACCTCTCAGGGGCCAGTGTTCTTATCTGTAAAAGGTAGATAAAAGAGTCTACCAGTCAGGGCAAGTGCACTCAATAAATGGAGTATTCCAGGGCTGCAGTAACAAAAGAACACAAACCGGGTGGCTTAAAACTACAGAAATTTATTCTTTCATAGATCTGGATGCTAGATCAAGGTGTCACTAGGGCTAGGCTCCCTCTGAGACTCTGGGTGGAACCCTGCCTTGTCTCTTCCTAGCTTCTCAGAATGGCTGTCAATACCTGGTGGTCTTTGGCTGGTGGGAGCATCTCCACCTCCAGCTTCACATGGTGGTCTCTCTGTGTGTCTCTGTCTTCTAATGTGATGGATCTTGGACATGACCGGTGCCATCTTGGATGTGACCAGCACCATTTTACACACCCTCAGCACAAAATGGCTGCCAGACTTTCCCTCATGAGAAACCTTGTGGTTTCTGAGAAAGCAAAACTCCTCCATGCCAGCACCAAACCCCTCCCTGATTACGCCAGCCTCCCTACAGCCTATATAAGCCCTCCCGCCCCAATGCTGGTTGCTGCTCTCCAGTTTGAGTGCAGCCCAGCAGATTCTTTTCCTTTAATAAAGCCTGATTGGCACCCAGCATTTTGGCTCACTTTCTTTCATTTTGTTGCCAAAACCCAGGAAGGGTCCTGGCCAGGACCTTGGGATAATCCCCTCTCTTGGGTTGACTGCCCCCCCCCGCCCCCACCACCCTTCCCAGACCTGCTGAACTGGGTACTTCTGGGACTCTCTCCTCTTGCCACTTCAAGGCCAACACACCCAACATCAGCCTCAATTCAGGTTGAGTCAGTGGGTCTGTCCTACTTCTATCGGTTCCCCCAACTACTTTCTACAACTACTGTCTACTTCCCGAAGACCAGTCACCTGGCCAAGGGAAACCCTCTCATGCCCCCCAGCTATTGGATGACACTTCTCTAGCTGGTCAGTGGCTTCTCTCTTGAAAAGAAGGTGCACACCAAGGAGGGCACTCCTTGGTGTTACCCTTCTTCTACTGGGACAGATCACCTCCCTTTCACCCTCTAAATGGGATCCTCACAATCCAAACCTCCATGCTCTATGCCCTTGAGCTGTCTTCTGGCCAATTTAAACCTAAATGTCTTATTTTCTACAACCCCTTGACCTCCAGGGAGACATTAAACTTAAACATCTTGGTTTCTCCACACTCTACGCCTCCAGGCTGTCTCTTGGCCAACCTCCTGGTCTTCAGGTAGATATTAAGCACAAATGCCTCATTTTCTTCTGAAATCAGGTTTGACCTAAATACAAACTAGACAATGGATCCCAATGGCCAGAAAATGGCATTTTCGATTTGGATACTCTCAGAGACCTAGACAACTTTTGTCACTGAAGCAGCAAAGCTGGAGAAATTCCTTATGTTCAAGCCTTCTTCTGTCTCCGATCACGTGTCACCAGAGCAGCAAAGCTGGAGAGATTCCTTATGTTCAAGCTTTCTCCTATCTGTGATCATGTCTCTCTGTCAAAACTGTCCTATGTCTCAAATTCTCCTAGCTCATGCCCGACCTCCCCTTCCAGACTCAGATCAATCTTTTGATCCATCAGACCACTCTGCTCCCTGACCACCTTCTTATGCTTCAGATCATCCACCAGCCCCTTCACCTTTTCCCTCTCTTTGTCCTCAGCCACACAACCCCTCTCCTTCTTCCCCTTCATCAGGTGACAACCCTGCCTCAGCTCTGGCTCCTTTATATCCCCTCTGTGAAGTGGCAGGGATGGGGGGAATTGTCTGGGTCCATATCCCCTTTTCTCTTTCCAATCTCTCCCAAATCAAAAAATGACTGGGATCTTTCCAGTCCTACCCAGACACATATCTTAAGGAATTCAGATATCTCATCCAGACTTATGATTTCACCTGGCATGATGTTTTCTTGATTCTCACTTCTACCTTGTCCCTTGAGGATAGGGAACAGGTCTGGATAATGGCCCAACAACAGGCAGGTGAGGAACATGCCCAAAATAATAGGCGGCCTGTGGGAACCATTGCTGTCCCTCACACGGACCCAAATTGGGACTACCAGGCCAGCCATGGGGACCAGAATCTCCAGGATAATATGATCACACACTTGATTTATGGCCTCCAAAAGGCTACTCACAAGTCAGTCGATTATGACAAGCTTAGGGATATCACACAGAGATCCACTGAAAATCCCAGTGAGTTCCTAACCCACCTCTCTGAGGCTTTACATAAATACACATGTACAAACCCAAACTCCCCTGCAGGCATGGCCCTCTTACACTCTCATTTCATTATCCAATCAGCTCCTGACATTTGAAAAAAACTAAAAAATCTTGAGGATGATCCAAATACAACCCAACAAGACCTTCTCAATGCAGCTTTCAAGGTTTTTAACAATAGGAGGAGGAGAAGAAGAAGGATCAATACAAAAGAGATAAGGCCAAATACCAGCTCCTGGCTAGTGCTATCCAGGATCACACATTCCAAAGCTGGCTGCCTCTAGGGGCAAGCCACCCGGGAAATGCTTCAAATGTGGTCAACCAGGCGACTGGGTACAGGCCTGTCCTAACCCCAGGCCTCCTCCTGGGCCCTGTACTCATTGCAAACAGCCAAGTCACTGGGGGGTTGACTGTTCCCCTTGCCAGAGAGGGAGTGGCCCAGTCCCTAACCCACAACCTTTAGCTCTTCTGCCATCCCTACTGGAGCTTCTTGGCTTTGCCCAGGAGGAGAACTGATGATGCCCAGGGCCCAGGGCCCTCATGAAGATCACCATGCTCGAGCCCATGGTAACTCGCCTTGCAGCAGGTTAGCTGATCTCTTATAATTGATACAAGGGCCACTTACTCTACCCTTCCTGAACATGCAGGACCAACAACCCCATCCTCTATCACAATAGTAGGGGTCACGGGATCAGAATAACACCCAGGGATCACTCAACCCCTTTCCTGCATCCTACATCACACCCAATTCACACACAAATTTTTAATAATGCCTCAATGCCCAGCCCCCTTACTGGGATGGGACATTCTTTCCAAATTCAAAGCTGCTCTTACCCTAAACACTTTAACTCCAGCTGCAATACTCCTGTTACAGGCCACACCCAGACCTGGCCCCTGAGGCTTCCACCTTCCTCTCCCCCCCAGACAAGGTTAATCCCTAGTACAGGATGCTTCTTCTCCCTCCATTGCTATGCACCATTCCATTATCCTTGTTAAATTGCTGAACCCCTCTTTGTTCCCTAATGTCCCACAATACCCCATGGATAACAAACACCTAATAGGCTTAAAACCCATCATACACAAACTCCTTTCTTCTCATCTCTTGTGGCCTACCCACTTGCCTTCTAATACACCCATCCTTCTAGTTATAAAGCCTAATGACTCATACCATTTAGTTCAAGATCTCAGGGTCATTAATGTGGCCATTTTACCCATAACCCCAATCGTTTCTAACCTCTATACTCTTCTATTCACAATCCCAACAACAACCCATTTCTTCTCTGTACTTGACCTCAAAGATGCCTTTTTTTCTATCCCCTTACACCCTTCCTGTCAGAACCTGTTCTCCTTCACTTGGAGTAATCCTGATACATGTCATTCCCAACAACTCACCTGGACAGTACTACCTCAGGGGTTTCGGGATAGCCCACCCTTCTTTGGTCAGGCCTTAGCTCAAGACTTGTCTGAACTTCCTCCAACCTCTAGCACTTTAATACAATACATGGATGACCTCCTCCTTTGTAGCCTCTCCTATGAGGATACACAGGCCCACACTGTTGCTGTCCTTAATTTCCTGGCCTCCAGGGGTCTTGAGTGTCCCCCAGAAAGGCCCAAATTTCTTCTCCTTCAGTCTTCTATCTGGGAGTCCACCTCATCCCCAACACCAGAGAAATAATGGTGGTTCACAAGAGTTTAATTTCTGAACTCCCTACTCCTACCACAAAGGGTGAAATACTTTCTTTCTTGGGGTTTGCAGGATATCTTTGCCTATGGATTCCTAACTTTGGCATGCTAGCAAAACCACTTTATGAGGCAGCCAAAGGTGATCCTGCTATTCCCTTAGATCCCACAAATCCCATTCATTCTCCCTTCCAGCGATTCAAAGTCACTCTCCTCAGCTCCAACTCTATTCCTCCCAAATCTATCTCATCCTTTTATCCTATACATCACCAAAACCCAAGATTGACAGTCAGGGTTTTGGGACAAGAGGCAGGAGATATCTTCTCCCCTGTTGCATACCTTTCCAAACAATTGGACACCACAGTTCAAGAATGGGCTCCCTGTTTATGGGCCTTGGTGGCAGCCACCCTTTTAGCACAAGAAAGCTCTGAACTAACTTTTGGACAACAGTCATTTGTTCCCCCCATCATCTACAAGACCTTCTCAGCCATAAGGCCATGTCAATTCTCTCCCCTTCCCACCTACAACTTATCCACCTTACCTTCATTGAAAATTCCCAGTTCTCTGGGCCGGCCCAGTGGCGCACTGGAAAGTGCGCTGCTTGGGAGTGCAGCGGCGCTCCCGCCGAGGGTTCGGATCCCACGTGGAGACCAGTTGCCGCTCACTGGCTGAGCGTGGTGCGGGCGCAACAGCGAGGGTTGCGATCCCATTACCAGTCAGTAAAAAAGACAAAAAAAGGAAAAAAGAAAAAGAAAATTCCCAGTTCTCCTTCAAACCTTGCCCTCCCTTAAATCCAGCCACTCTCATCCCAAAACACTCATGACCCTTAGAACATAATTGCATGGAGGCTTTAGACCTCTTTCTCAATCCCTTTCCACACATCTCCCTGCATCCCATTACGTTGTCCCAACATACATGTTCATAGATAGGAGCACCACCTCCACACCCACCCCCCGGGTGGGTTATGCCATAGTAAATCTGACACAAACAACTGAGGCTGCCCCCTCCCCCCAACACAACTTCCCAACAGGCAGAACTCATTGCCCTCACCCGTGCTCTCACTATGGCAAGTAACAAATGAGTCAATATATACACTGACTCTAAGTGTGCTCACCACATCCTACACTCCTGTGCAGCCATATGGAAGGAGAGAGGATACATGACCACTCAAGGAGGGCCCATAAAAACGGACATCTTATCAAAATACTTCTTGAGGCTGCACAACTCCCAAAGGAGGTTGGGGTTATACACTGCAGAGGACAGCAAACCTCTAATGACCCCATAACTCAGGGAAACAAACTGGCAGATCTAACTGCAGAACAGGCTGCCCAATCACCAGGCCCCCACTCTTTCTCTCCCACTCAGTTCCTTCCCATGGCCCCTACACCCTTTCCCCAATACACACCTCAAGAAATACAACACCTCCAAAGGTTGGGAGCACAGAGGAAGGACAACTGGTGTAATCTTTCCTGTCACCATGTCCTCCCTACCACACAGGCTGAGCAAATCCTTTTAGATTTCCATAATTCAGTGCATATAGGCCATGAACTCCTACTACGCCTTCCTCAGCCCTTATATTACTCTCCCCACATGGCCAGGTTACTTAAACAAATCACTCAAAATTGTCCTTTGTATACTCGTTGCTCCAATCCTTTCCCACCCACCAGGCCAGAGGATACACTCCTGGCCAGGATTGGCAAATTCACTTTCCTCACATGCCTCCCCACAAAAGGACACGCTATCTTCTAACCTTAGTAGATACCTTTTCAGGTTGGATTGAGGCCTTTCCCTGCTCTCACCTCAGGAATCATCCCTCATCTTGGCTTGTCCACCACCCTCCAGACTGATAATGGCCTGGCACTCATTTCCCAGATTACACAACTCACAGCACAGGCCTTACATATCAAATGGGACTTATGCAGACCATATCAGCCTCAGTCATCAGGAAAAGTAGAAAAAGCCAATCACATCATAAAAACACACCTCACCAAGCTGTCCACGGAACTTCACCTCCCTTGGACCCAACTTCTCCCTCTAGCACTCTCTCACTTGCCTACGGGCTGCCCCCCACAAGCCCACAGGCCTCAGCCCCTCCGAACTTATGTACAGTAGACCCTTCACTCTCACACCTCTCCCTTCCAGCTCATCACCTTTAGGCCAGTATCTCCCTACTCTTTAGTTCATTGGGCATCTTCTTAGGGAACAGGCCAACATTCTATCACCTCATCCTTTCCCCACCACCCCCTCAGATGTTAAACTGAGCCCGGGACAGCAAGTGTATATAAAAACCTGAATCCCAAAGCCCCTCTCACCATTTTGGGAAGGGCCTTATACAGTACTTCTCACCACTCCCATGGCAGTAAGGGTACTAGGAAAGGCCCCTTGGTATCACTTATCCTTGGTAAAACTAGCACCTGAGGCTTTACCCAAAAATCTGTTAACACCAAGCCAGAGGGGTCCCTCTGCTCACCCTCCAACCCAACATCTCCTCATACTTCATCCATTCTAGAACCCACAAAATTGAAAATCTCCAGGACCTCCACTCTTCCCCCAATCACAGAAGGATGATCTTTCTCCTGGTGATTATCCTCTCACTCTCGCAGGCCCGCTTCATGTCCTCACACGGGAGCTGCTCCAAGACTGGTCCCGACGTGCCATCTCCAGTGTTGAAGACATCCTCGAGTGGGTAACTGAACTAGCCTGGCAGGGCACCCTCTGCGATCACACCCCCGACGAGCTTACCCTCTACTCCTTTTTCCTACTATGCACCCTCTCAACCTCTCAGCCCCTGAACACTTGCCTTTTCTCTTCCTCCTGCTTCTTTTCCTAACAGAGACATGTGCCACCCTGTTCACATTGTGTAACCAAGGTCTGGGTGGGTGGAAGGACACTTTCCAACCTCCCAGGTCAGACACCCAGAATCCTCAGGTGAACCCTACAGGACAATTCACATTCCTGACATATGTTCCCACAACATGCTATGACCAGACAACTGCCACATCATGTTCTTATGGGAGTAAAAACTACTGGACAGCTCTTTCCAAAGAGGATTCTGCTGGAGTCCAGTGCCCCACCCAACAAAACATTTCTGCTTCACCCGAACCACTCACCTAGGCTACAGCAATAGGGGAGGACTGCAGGACAAAAGATGTCAGCCCCCTGACCATGACGGGACTTGTCCTTCTTGGTCCCTGCCTCTTTTGGTGTTTCTCTAATTCCTTACAGGAATGTGTGCAGGTGTTCAACAACCAAAAGGTTACCAAATTGTTCCTGGGGGAACAGACGACCCTTCCCCAGAAGAATACAGCCTCCCCACATGAAACCAATACCCCACCACCTAATTTTTTTCTTTTTTTCATATCTTGCCCATCTCCAGCAGGAAGTGGCTTCAGAAGAATCACCCCTTTTCCCTTCTCCCTATACTTAAAAGGCAGGAATGATGGATCTTGGATGTGACTGGTGCCATCCTGGATGTGACTGGTGCCATTTTAGACACACTCAGCACAAAATGGCCGCCAACCTTTCCCTTATGAGAAACCTCGTGGTTTCTGAGAAATAGAAACTCCTCCACGCCAGCACCAAACCCCTCCCTGATTACATCAGCCTCCTCACCACCTATACAAGCGCTCCCGCCCTGATGCCGGCTGCTGCTCTCCATTTTGAGTGCAGCCCGGCAGCTTCTTCTCCTTTAATAAAGCTTGATCAGTACCTGGCATTTCAGTTCACTTTCTTTCATAATGGTGCTTTCTTCTTTTCCTAAGGACAGCAGTTATATCGAATCATGGCTCACCTTACTCCAGTATGACCTCACCTTATCTAATTACATCTACAATGACCTTTTCCAAATATGGTCACATTTTCAGGTGCCAGATTTAGTACTTGGACATAACTTTTCAGAAGACACAGTTCAACCTATAACAGAACATAACTGGGGGCCTGGAAATTCTGTGCCAGTGAGATTGAGTGATTAAGTTACTATTTTACTAATCCATGGTGCAGATTTTACAAGACATATAAGACAGGGGAGACACCTGACAGGAAGGCTCCCCTCATGCAGCTGGCAACATAACGATTCCAATTTTCCCCATGAAAGTTGAAAAGAACACCTGAATGCCAAGCCAAGTCAGATGCCAATACACAGTGGGTCAACCCACGTGAGCTGGGGCTTCAGACAGGCCTGGGCATGCCCTGCTCGTGGTGTGATGGGCCATCACAGCCTACCTCCCCCGAGCTGTCACGGCTTCCAGGAAGCCACATCTTCTAACAAAATTAGAAGCCAAATGCACACTAGACTGGTAACACAGACTTGGCAGGGGGCTGGCCATGGTCACCTATGCCTGGCCCAGTCCTATGGGCATGCAGTTGAATCTTAGAAGGACAAAAAAGCTTAAGTAGAAAGTGTGAGATCTCTTCCAAGAGAGTTAGTACAACCCAGGGATGCAGACAGCAGGGCTGCAGAACCATTGTGACCGCGAGTGTGGAAGGAGAGCCCCAGCCTAGGTGTGCTCAGGTGGTTTCTCAAGTTTGGTGCCAAGTGGGGGGAGGAGGGATGGAGCACCTTTTGTGGATCACCACTGACATCAGTTGCTGTTTAGAATCTCTGACAAGGGCTAGTAATTTAAGGTCAGCAGCTCCTCTACAGCTTTACCAGACCCCTCTCAGCAAGAAAGTGCTGACAAAACCCATAAACACTCAAGCCCACTGCCAGGGGAGCCCCTGCCAAAGTGGGCAGTGGGAGGTATGTTCCTGCTGCCCATTCATCAGTGATCTCTAATGTCCCTCTCTACCTGCCACAGCTCCTGCAACAGTCCCCATGGCAATGCTCAGCCAGAGTGCCAGGGAAGCCCTGTCCCCCACCCCACTCCCAGCTCCTGCCTGCCCTGTCTCAGCAGTCACAGCAACTGGAGAGACTTTGGAAGCTAAAGGTAGAGAAAAGGGTGTTTTCCTCATGTCCCCAGAGGAACCGTGTAACTCTTTCTGTAGACAGAATCTTTATGCATAATACAGTTGTTTCTGAGGTACTGTTAGTGTCCTAACTCAGCAATTACACTTTACCAGCCTATCAAGAGCCAATCTAGTAATGCAAAAACCCTTCCCAACTCCGTCTACGTAAAAGAGCAATTTGCTTCATAGGTTCCAAAAAACTGGCTTACAAAAACAGCTTTGAAATACAGCTCGTCTTTAAGTTTTTTCATAGGATATTCATATATAAAAAACATGTGCATGGGGGTTCCTCAACATCCAGAAACAGCCTGCAATGGCATGGTGACATTACCAGGCAATGATGTGCTGCTATGTAGCATTAGGGGGACCATCCGAACACCAGGAAGCTGTGCTTGACAAAAATTAGAAAGAGAGAGTTCCCTGGGAAATTCAGGATTCACTGTCTAATTCTCATGTGTGAAAGCTCATGAGGGTTGCAATCGATCAGGGGGCTGCCTCCCCAGAAAACTGGGAAAGATGCTTTGCACCATAGTTTTGCACTTGTGGACTTTGCCTCCCACAATTCAGGAAAACGTCTTTTGTCGTGTGCGTTGGAGGCTGATTGCTGCAGAGAACATGCATCCAACAGGGTCCACAGGATGGGAGTGGTGCAGTCTACCTCCCAGACATCCCCCAGTTCAAGAAGCGGCTCTAAGTGCAGGTGAACAACCAGTGCCAAGGAGCAGGACGCCCACCCATCTCATCAAGGGCTGAGCTAATCTTCTTAAACCTTTCCACGAGAGCTAGGCTGATCACCCACATGATGCTACCAATTTGCTTTTTAAACCCCACTTCAAAGAGGGAGAACAAATGGGGGGATTGAAAGACACAGCGACATGGGGGGTTCCCAAGATGCCCCCAGATGATTAATATTAATAGGGCACATACCACCCAAATGACACAGGGGCTGGACTTCTGAAGGGAGCTCCTCAGGATGATGATGATGATGGTGTGTGTGTGTGTGTGTGTGTGTGTGTGTGTCTGTGTGTGTTATGGGTGCCAGAGTCTCTGAGCCAGGACCCTCCTGTCCTAACAAGACCAGCCCCAGGTCCTGAATTCCCTTCTTGCCCTCCCAGAAGATCCTCCAAGAAGTCCTGTATCCCCCAGGACCCTCGCTGCCTGAAGATGCTGCTGGTCAGCTTCTGCTGTGCAAGAAAAGAAATTCAAAATGTCTCAGTGGCTTCTACAATGCTATTTCTTGCATTCACAGGCCCTGGGGCCTGGTGCGATTCTGCCTCAGGTGCAGGTCACTAGGCTTAATGCAGGTGTGCTCTGCATCGTGGGTGACCGCCTCCATGCCGAGCGGGCCACCCGAGCACGCGCTTCTCCTGGTGAAGGTCAGGAGAGCAAGAGAGGTAAGCAGAAGTGCCCCCAAGTCCTCATGAAACAGATGCTCAGTGACTTCATTCCTGCAAATCGATCAACAGAGGTCATAGGTCAATCCCAGTGCCAGCAGTGGGGAGGGAGAGGGACACCCTGCCCACGGAGTAGGAGGCACCACCAGTCCCATGACACTGAGTCTGGTTCAGGGAGGGATGGAGGCCTGGGAGCAGGGATCCAGTCTGCTGCAGACCCTGAACCCATGAGCATGACTAAATACAGGAGATAAGTCAAGAAGACTTAGGATTTACCTGAATAAAAGTCAGTGGACAGCCCAGGCAACCACAGCAGTGATGAACCCTCCAAAGACTTTTCTCGAGAGGCAGCCACCAGCTGGTAATGGCTGAGCCTCCTCCCCACTCAATTCTGCATTATCGAACCACTGGTTTGGTCCTCAAAACTTCTGCCTCAGTGCCGTTACCTGACTCTAACAACCCTGCAGTGCTGGACTGAGGGTCTTATTCCTGACGCACACCAGGTCTATCTCAGACACCATGCCAGGCATGGCCAGTACCCAGAGTATGGGGTCCATGGTGCCCAGGTCCTCTCACATTTGCACCCTGACCACGGCAACTTCCAGACCACCCCTGACCCTCGGACACAAAAAGAAACCCCCCATCCACTGGAAACACCAACACCTGAACTCAGCCAGAACCCACGATCACACCAGAAGATGTTGCTTTGGCTACTCTTTCCAGTAACTTTGGCAGTTAAGCATACAAACCACCAAAAATAGCAAATAATGAGAATGTACTTTCTTTGTGTTTTTCTTTTTCTTTCCTTTCCTCCAAACAGCATCTGCTTATTGGGACCAGCAGGCCATAAGGACAGGTAAGAGATGAGTCACGTCTGACTTCACCATAGTGGTGGCGCCTTTAAAAACCTCGGCTTAAAACAAGCCTGGCCGGCTGGCTGGCTAGCTCGGTTGGTGGAGCACGGTGCTGATAACACCTAGGTCTAGAGTTTGATCCCTGTACCAGCTAGCCACCAATAAATACATTTTTAAAAAATGAAAACAAAACAAAACAAAAACCAGCTGGGCTTTTACAGTTGCCAGCTCCCAGGCATTTCTGGAACAAGGCTGCAGCAGGGCGCGTGCTCAGGCCCACCCGCCGCCTGATCTCCCAGGGCAGGCTCTCCACTCGTGGTGGCTACTGCCAGCAGCAGGGCTCCAGCTTCACATTTCCTCATGACTTCAGCAAGTTGTCCCCACAGGAGGCCAGCAGGCACAGCACGGTGGCAGTTGCACAGTCTCCTTGTAATGCGAACTGCTCGCTCACCTCTCCCACGGAAGAAGCCCACCTTCTCCGGCCTTCCTCCAGGCCAACGCCCCCCACCCCTAGCCTTTTCTTTTCCCTGGAGCACTGAATTCCTGTCAACACAAGAATAGAAGCGGCAGAGACTCTCTTTTGTTTTACTGGGACACTTCAGTATATTCTCATGGATCTTTCAAAGGAACGAGATCACTCTTGGAAGCAATTAAAATGTGGAAGGCACATCCTGCTTCACCCCCAGTCTATCTTTCTGAACCATGTGAGCAATCGATTAAAACACAAACTCCACACAACCCTCCAAGGAGTGGGACGTGCCCCGCATAGCCCAGAGCCAGTCGCAGGGGCTGTGCTGGAATTGAGCCCCCTGGAGAGAATTTTTTAATGTATCCTGGTTGTGAGTTTGGGAGCAGGGTGATTTCCATTTCTTGAGCAGAAATATGAAAACCATAGCTGAAGAGCCAGGGGTCCCCAGAGGTGACTTTCAGTCCTGCCAATGGCTGATGCTCCCAAAGGTGACAGGTGATCTCACCCTGAGCTGCTCCTGGGGTCATAGGGTCTCTAGTGCAGACAACTCCCTTCCTAAAATAGGAACGAGGGTGGTTTCCACAGAGGGAAGTAGCGGTCCTAATATTGTAAGTTATCTGTCCATCCAGGAGATGCAAAGCATACAGCAGATTCTTCACCTGGGCCCCAGATTATCTCAGGCCTAATGCACAGAGACGATGGTCCAAGCCTCAGCACAGTGGTTCACTCTGGAGACCACAGGACGATCATGCTAGCTCTCCACACAGGTCACACAGAGGATACCATCTACCGCACCTGCTGTTGTAAGGACCAAATGAGACGGGATATGCAAAGCTCATAGCATGCAGCTGGCACACAGCGGGCACTCAACAGGTGGCAGCCGTCAAGTGCGTTGGCGAATCTGAGCACTCCCCCTCCACGGTGGAAGATTGGGTTCTTCATCGTCACCCCCCAAGGCAGAGCAGAAAGAAATCTAGGCCACTCGTTGAGACTAAGCATGGTCACAGAGAAACACACAACATATCTTCATTCAACAATTCCTTAAATGTTATTTCTTTTTTTTTTTTTTCCCTTTTTGTCTTTTTTACTGACCGGCAATGGGATCGCAACCCTCGGTGTTGCGCCTGCACCACGCTCAGCCAGTGAGTGGGAACCGGTCTCCACATGGGATCCGAACCCTCGGCGGGAGCGCCGCCGCACTCTCAAGCGGCGCACTCTCCAGTGTGCCACTGGGCTGGCCCTGAAATGTTATTTCAACAGAGAGTTCGAGTTTGGGTTTGGGGCGTGGGTGCGATAGCCTTACTCTTCGAGTATCACTTACAGAAGAGGACGGAAAAGCAGACCGCACTGGGTGAGATGGTTACTTTCTCCAACAACCACACCAAGGAGGGTCAAAGAACCTCCCCTCAGTGGTCACCCTTCAGATGACGGGCAATCACCAGCTGCCCCACAGGATGACAGCACCAGGGGAAAGTCCCGCAGATTCCTGTGCCTCACTCTCACCCCGTGGAGGCACCGGGATGGAATTACCTGGCTCTCTTCTGAAACACTAGCTCCTCTCTGGCACCAGCTAGAAATAGAAGCAGTTTGTCAGAGGGCAGGGTCCTCTACTGAAGTAGTAAACTTCCCCAAATCAAAGACCCCTTTTATGAAACAATGAAAAATGTAGACAAGGTCTTGGTTATTCCCCCGCCTGAAATAATCGGACGTTTCATTTTGACAAACAGGAACGGCTCTGGTATCACGTGGACACAACACAAGACTTCTGCATTTTTCATTTTTCATTTTGTATCTCATTGCTGTGGACATCCTGCCTTCAGTTCAACCCCCGGTTAAATGAAAACCTCTTGACCTTTCATTTATTTATTTATTTTTAATTAATTAATTAATTATTACTTTTACATTCTAAGAGGTTGTTGCAGAGCAGTTGGAGTGGAGGGGGAGAGAGGGAGAGGGGAACAGGGTGGGAGGACGAGGAAAGGGAGTGGGGGGGGGTCGAGGCACGTGGCACCCCCCCTCATTTCAGCAGAGGAGCCCAGGGGGATTCCTGCAGCAGCTCAGTCATGGCTGGGCTGGATGTGGATGTCCGGGGACGTGGCTGAGGCCCGTGGCCCCACCCCACACCCCAGCTCGGTCTGGTGGCTGTGGCTGGACTGGATGCAGATGTCAAGGGGGTGTGGCTGAGGTCCTTGGCCTGCCACCACCCCAGCTCTGCTACACTGTCAAATTGTGAATAATAAATGAAACCGTTATTTGAGAGATTTCAAATTCTGGTGAACAGAAAGATTGTTTTGGAAAATCTATAGCAGAGAGTAGTATAATTATAACTTAGATTTGTGTGGCGTTTGGTCTGAGCCAAATGTGGTTTTCTGACAATAACACTCCTCCAAAAGGGAACAGCCTACAAGTAAGTGCATGCGTTAGATACATTTCCTGTCCAGTTAAAAATAAACTTGCAGGCATCTGGAAGCAGCATAAAGTCCTTGCTAACAGTAAAAACAAACTCACCCATGTCGTTGGGCCAAGGCTTCGACATTTTAAAAATCATTATGGAGAAAAATAAACTCCACCTATAATCTGAGCTATTGTTAGAAATCCTTTGAGAAAGGTGCCTCGGATGGAGAGCTCTGAAGTCCACTTGCTAAAATTAAACCATCGTACTTGGGCCTTCTTAAGGTTTGAATTGTTTTCCCCAAAAATGATAGGTTGACGTCCTCAGCCCCTAGACTTTGTAATATGAACTTATTTGAAAATAGAGTCCTTGCAGATTTAATTAGCTAAGATGAGGTCACACTGGAGTAGTGTGGGCTCCCGATCTAATATGACAATTGTCCTTACAAAAAGAGAAAACAGAGATGCACAGGGAACAGCACGTGAAGGTGAAGGCCAGCCCTGCCCGAGGCACTTGCAGGCCAGTGACCGCCAAGGGCTGCTGGCCATGGGGAGGTGGGAGCAGGCGATGAGGGGGTCTCAGAGGGAGCGTGGCCCTGCCGTTGCCTCGACCTCAGAATTCCAGCCTCCAGAAGCGCAGACAATATGCTGCTGCATTGAGCCACGCAGTCAGTGGTACTTCATTAGGGCAGCCCTGTGAAGTATTACGGGCATAGACCTGCTACCCGCACCATGGAAGTCTGGAGTCTCTAGGCAGCTGATGAGAACTGGCTGCGGCACATTTTCTCGTGGGAGCACATTGGCACTCCTGAGCTGGAGGTGGTGTGTGGAGGAGGAGGACGGAGGCACTGCTGGTTCTGCCGGCTCTTCAGTGTCTCTTTCTACAACATCTTCTGCCCTCTGAGGATCCCTGCTGCCCAGAGCGCTGTGGGCCAGCATGGGTGGCATTTCCAGCCCTGCGCAACCACCAAACGCCTAGGCATTCTATGTCCCTGGCAGGATCTGGATTTCAGTTTGGTTGACCCAAACTACCCAGGAAGCGGTGATCTCCTCTACAAGAGACTAGAACATCTTTGCCTTCTCACTTCCACGTCCCCCAAAAAAGAGCACGATAGACTCTAGACCCTCTTCTGCCCTCTGCACCCTCCACACCGACATGGGCGTCCTGGCTGCAGCCCGCAGGTGAGTTGCTGCATGGCAGGAGCACCACCCAGGAGAAGCACGTCAGCGAGACCATCTGTCCTTGACTCAACAGGAACTGTCACCCACCCCTCCCCCCCCAGTTGGATTGTGAGGACTGTGCCCTGGGGAATGGATTGATCCATTCGTGGAGTCACGGGCATGGTTCTGATGGCTTTTATTATTTTTTGACAAAAACATGATTGTATATATTCATGAGGTACAGAGTTGACTATCAGTATTTATACACAATATGTGATGATCGAATCAGGATAATTAGCATACTCATCATTACAGGACATAATCATTCTTTAACCAATTTCTTTTTTTTTTTTTTTTTTTTTTGTCTTTTTTTTGACCGGTAAGGGGATCGCAACCCTTGGTGTGGTGTTGCCCACACCACGCTCAGCCAGTGAGTGCACCGGCCATCCCTATATAGGATCCGAACCCACGCGGCGGGAGCGTCGCTGCGCTCCCAGTGCCGCACTCTCCCAAGTGCGCCACGGGGTCAGCCCTAACCAATTTCTACCTAAACTCCCTTCACCCCCTCTAGCATCCGCAGTTCTGTTCGCTCCTTCTGAGAGTTAGACGTGCTATCATGATGTAGTTCCCTGTGAGCTGGACTGCTCCCTGTCACTCGAGCACTTGCCATGTGACACCCTGCCTTGCTGTTTAGAGTCAACACCTACCAACAATGCCTTTACCAAATGTACTCCCTGCACTTTGGACATCCCAGCCTCTGCAGCCATAAGAAACAAATTCTACTTCTTATAAATTACCCAGTTTTATGTATTCTGTTACAAACCACAGAGACGGACAACACAGCGCACAAGAGTCTTTATGGAAGAGACACAGCACCTCAGGGCCATTTGCGAGCTTGGCCTGGACAGCCCCTGTGTCTCAGCAAACTGCACAGTGGCCTTCATAGCTGGATTGTCGGGGTAGCCCCTGGGGAAGAGGTCCTGCCCTGCAGGGCCAGAGCTGGCCTCTGTCACATGGGTGAGAAGAAGAATGTTGGTTGTTCCGAAAACTCCTTCCAAAGGACCCAGCTATCCCACTGCTGGGAATATATCCAAAGGAATGGAAATCATCAAGTCGAAGGTATACCTGTTTCCCAATGTTCATCGCAGCACTCTTCACAATAGCCAAGAGCTGGAATCAGCCCAAATGTCCATCATCGGATGAGTGGATACGGAAAATGTGGCATATCTACACAATGGAATACTACTCAGCTATAAAAACAAATGAAATACTGCCATTTGCAACAACATGGATGGACCTTGAAAGAATAATATTAAGTGAAACGAGTCAGGCAGTGAAAAAGAAATACCACATGTTTTCACTTATTGGAGGGAGCTAAAGGTGAATGAATCAATTCACACACATACACACACACACACACACACATACACACACACACACTCTCACACACACACAAAAAAACAAACTAATAACAACAACAACATCAACAACAACAACAAAAAAAAAAACCGGGGGGGGAGAGGAAGATATAACAACCACAACTTTTTTTTTGAAGTTCTTACAACAAGAAAAGGGAGGGGACACACCGGGGGGGGAGGAGGGAGAGGGAGGAGGGAGGGAGGTTTCGGTGATGGGACATAATAATCAACTACATTGTATATTGACAAAATAAAAAAAAAATAAAAAAAAAACACTGGAGCATAATGATGCTGCACCATCAGGACCCAGGAAATGGGGAGCTGGACTTGAAAGGAGAAGGGGGATCTGAGACCCTGACGTAGAACACACTCGTCCCCTCACCCCTGATGAAAGTCAAGCACTGTCACATTCGGCCCATCCTTTCAGCACATGCCGTGACACATGAGAATGCACTTGGTCAGCGCTCCATGAGGCTGCCTCCTTTCTCTTTCCTTGTGTTTCTGAAAGAGCAGGTGCGATGATGGCCTGTGAGCAAAGAAGAGGGAGGCCCCGGGGGAGACAGCCAAGAGAGAATTTTAAATATTGGGGGGAAAGCTCTTGGGAATTGGAATTTCACTTTCTTTCTAGAAAGTTAAATATTAAAAATGTCAGAATATTACTGATATTTTGAATACTGTGGAAAGACTTTAGGATTATATGATCCTATTTCTCTATTAAAAATGTGTAAAGATATTAGGATAGATAACAAAAAAGAACCATAAATTCTCTCTATGGCTATATTCATAGCCCTTGGCAATGTGACTCTGCACTTGTGTATTAGGGCTTCTCTCTCTTCAGTGCTCTTGGGAACTCTGTGACTAGGCCAGGGGATGGGGCAGCCCACAGGTGATGTCATGGGGATGGGTTGGCCCACAGGGTGACACCATTGGAGGAACCAACTCACAGGTAACATCACGGGGACAGACCAGCCCACAGGTAACATCACGGGGATGGGCTAGCCTGCAGATAATGTCTTTGGGATGGGCTTGCCTGCAGATAATTGTAGAATATACTATAAAGCATATGTACTTCACAGGGCCTGGTTTTCCAATGCATTGCAGTTTCAAATATTGACCTTGCAAGGACAGGAAATTTCCCTCAGGCTATAAGTCTCTGGTGTAAGAAAAGATTTGTGGCAGAGCAGGTTGCTGGCTCAAGGACAGACCAGTTACTGATTGTTATGCAAAGATACTGAGAAATTGCTATAAGAAGGAATGTTTGCTAAGATCAAGCTATTATTGATAGGACCATTTAATTGTCTACTGGACTGTCATCTGGCTTGTTTCACTGAAAGTTACCAGCCTATACTGTTAAACTATTACCCCACCTTTGTTCTCTTCCTGTAACTCCCTGGTCTGGAAAATAAATGTAGGCGTTAATTTCCCAAGGAAGGGATCCCTCTTGCTTGAGGGTTTTGGTGGGAGATTAACCACTTGGAGGCCTCTCACTGCTCAGAAGAGATGGGCTTTGAGTAATCCTTTGCATCTCCGTCACCCGGGGGAAGAAGGGTGACAAATCTGTGGGGGGCAAAGCAATGCAAAGCAACAGATAATGTTATGGGGATGGGCCAGCCCACAGAGTGATGAACGAGTGACACATGCCTACTTCCCCCCAGACAACATATAAGTGAGGCTACTGACCACCAGCTGACCACAGATGCTTGAATGTGCCTCCAGCAACCCCTTGGAACCATCCGGGGAACCCTGCCCAAATTGCCTATCCACACCCACAGAACTGTCAGCAAATAAATCGGTTTGAGTCATGTTTGGGTTGGTTTGTTATTCAACCAGAGCTAACTGCTGCCGATAGCCATTCTCCTGTTGGACTTGGTGATGGGCACAACACAGAGGTCAGATGACCGACACAAAGTCAGGGAGGAAGGGAGAAACACCAGAAATAGGACGTGGCTCTTTGGGCTCCCCAACAGTCCGTGGCGCAGGGATGCTCTGGGATAAGTCGCACATTGTACTTGGCATGTGGGGGATCTACAAGGGTTGTCTTACCGTGAAACGAGTTTCAATATGATTGAAAACTGGTTATTTGAAACTGCCAAATTTTCAATTTCTTTAAAGTAATAAACTCCTTTTCCTATATAATTGTGTCCAATTAAAGAGAACAATCCCTCTTGGAAAGAATGGGGGAAATACAAAGTGAGAGAAAAGGATGTATAGTGAAATAACTAAGGTAAAACAAGACAAAGCACAAAGTAAGGTTCTGGATTTGGTTTTTGTAGTTGCCACGCTCCTGTGTAAATACCTTAGACACGGCAAGTGGAGAAATCTTAGCATTTTAAGAGACATCCCTTAACTCACCTGAAACTCATCTAAAACAACTGGGGAAATTAAAAGGCCACCAAGGTTTTGTTGTCATTGTCCCATAAATCTTACCTTGTAAAGCTGGACATGCAGAAAATTCATTTCTAAGTCAGGGCCTCAGGGTGGTGATAATTAAAATGACAATTGCTGAGTTAACTGTGTTTGAATTATGTCACCCAAAGCTCCTGGAACATGACCAGATAAGGTGTGACTTCACCTACCGGCCTTACTAGAGCACTAACACTGTCTGCTGGCCTATTTAGGAAGTTTTTCCATAGTGACGGAAGCTGGCTTCCTGAGGACATTATGTCATCTGAGCCATCAGGGCTCACAGAGAATGAGGACATCGCTGCACACACAGCCTTCTATTTATACCGTGTTGCTAGCAACGGCTGAATGATGAGAGATAGATCATCACATTCACTGGGTAATTGTAGGGGTCTCTGTGACTCTTCTGTAAACCCACAGATGTTATGGGGTGATGGAGGAAAGACCCTGCAGACGTCTGCTAAGCCAGGTTCACGGAGGTTCCTGACACATCACGCTCTGTTCTGAGCATGGTGCATGGATCTACTAATTTATCCAGAGCAAAGTTGGACGGACTAGGAAACTGAGGCCAGAAGAAGTAAATAACTGTCCGAGCTCGTTCAGAAGTCAAACCCAGGCAGTTGAGGTCCACAGCCTGTATGTACGTTGCTGTTGAATGCACTGAAATAGACGTGCGATAGTTCAACGTGAGCTCAGTGGAGAATGTGCGTGGAAAGTTTTCAGTTTCCTCCAGTCAGTCCAAACTGCACTCAGGTGATGAGGTGACCTTTCCTATCCCTTGACAATAACCTGGGCAGATACCCAACTTTCAGGTTTCTTTCAGTAACCAGGGAAAGCTAAACCCCTGCATAGCTCTGAGCTGTCCTCTTGTGCAGTCTGAGGCCACCTGCTCACTGCTCACGGCTGGGTGCCCGCCCCTTCTCCCAGTGACCCTTAGGTTCCACTCCATGGACGCAGCATCCATGAACTTCGATGGGAGAAAAAGCACATGTTCATTGTCACCAGTTTCTACTGAAATGTAGCATCTTTTTAATTGGGATCAAAGGCTGCAAACCACTATGGTATTAGCAGTATCTGCAACTTTATCACCAATAGAAAAAAAAGATATCAGATTATACTGTCATAACTTCAGATATTATAAAATATCATTTATGCTCATCAGTACCCTAAAGTGTAATTATCCCCTTCTAGATCATTTTATTTAATTTATTAATAAAGAAGTACATATAGTACTATATCAAAAAATTTTTAAAATATTTTGATATGTGCATTTCAATATAATAGTGTTCTTTATAATACTATGTATGTACTTCACTATATGCATTTTTAAATAAGCATTTTTTCCTAAGAAGAGTTCTGTAGGCTTCACCCGCCAAAAGTGCCCACAGCATACAAAACAAACAAGAATTTCTGGGCTGGGGGGATTTGAGGCAGCAACAGGCACAGTAATTCTCTGTCCCCTTCTTCCTCATGTTCTGATCCCAGCTCCTCTGGAGCTGGGGACCGGGCAGGGCGAAGGAGAGGGGCAATCAGACTTTGCCGAGCTGAGCTGCCCCTGCCTCTGTCCTGAGGCCTCTGTGGTCCCCAGGCAGCTGTCTTCAGGGATGTGTGGATGAGTTTTTCAGTAACTCCCGACTGTCAAGTCCTCAGCCCTGGAGAGCCAACTCTGGCTTATCCATTTTGCATTTTAGTTTCAGCCCCTGCCCCCAAAGTGTGTCTCAATACTCCTCAGGGCTGGGGTCCCCTTCCCCAGAGGAGACCCTTCTGGACAGGACCAGAAGGAAAGCTGAAGCCCACCTCCCTCCCTCAGGCCCCCAGACAGGCTCCCACCTCCAGGCACAGAAATCTGTGGGTGTGCACATGGTCCTCCACTGCCCCAGTCTCAATCTGCCCCCTTCTCCCCATCTGCAAGGCCCCATCAGAGAGGTGCTGGGGGTGGGTGAGCAGATCACAGTCAGGGCTTACGGTGCCAGCTCCAGCTCTTAGGAGACACCCACAGAGCCTGAGAAGTTCCCTTGGTCCCCTGGCATGGGGCAGGGGACTTGGCTAGCACTGTCTCCCCTCCAAGAGGAGGGAAAAGCATAGCAGCCCCACGCAGTCTGCCGCCTCATGCCTCCCCCTTTCCTCTGCTTTCCTCCTCCCTGGAAGCGGAGTGCAGCTGGTTAGGGTTAGGGAGCTGGGCTTTCTCAGCTGGATGGGAATTCCGCCCCATTGTTGTTGACAGCTCTCTTCAGAATATGTGCCACTGCGTGTCTCTCATCAGTTCAGGGCTCTAGGTACTAATCCGGACAACGGGAAGAGTGTCACTTAGTCGATGTCCTGTTCACCAGCAAAGGCTGAGGAAGCTGTCCACTGAGGAGCCGCCCACCATACTGCCCGTGGGCCATTCTTATCCCCACCGGAGCCACCACTTCCTTGAGGAATTCCAAGAATTCCTACTGACTCTATGCAATGAGGCTAGGCCCCCATACCCTACACTTGACAGATGCTTGGAAAGAGCTGTTGGCAAAGAAGGGATGAAAGGACAGGGCAGTAGAGATGGGATTTCCTTAGGTACCAAGGAAGGCTTCTTTAAGAGGAAATCATCCAACAACAGTAAAGACACACACAATGTCCATTTGTAATAATTACTTTAAAATGTTCTCACCGTATTTTTACTATTATAATTCATATTTGCGAACTCTGGCAAGAGAGGTCATTTCATGTATTTGAAATAATTCTCCGTCCTCTTTCCTTCCAACACAGTTGCATTAAAAAACAAACAAACAAACAAACAAACAAACAAAAACCTGCATGAACCCGGCCATAGATCCTAATTAGTACCTGGTAATGTGCTTCGAGGTAACCTCGGTAAACACTGAATCAAAAAGGCCAGGGCTGCTGCAAAGTTTACCAAAACCCTTCTGCTGAGGTGCCATTGCAGGAAGAGGACGAGGGGGCCACCTGCAGTTTGTGCTGGAAATTTCTCACAGATCGGAAGCGAACTCGTGATGCGTAGACACGTAACGGTTTCACTGAAGTGTCTAGCAAAGCCTGCTTCAAAGCAGTCTCCACAATTTTCTGATCTGCATCAGAAAAGATGAATATCCCCGAGGGCAGAGCGCCCGGGTGCACCATGTGCGACACTCGCCCCGCGCAGCAAGCCGAGGAAACCGCGTGGAGACGTCATCCAAGCCAGAAGTCACCCGCAGCTCCACTTGACACTGGAGCCTAAAACAGGCATTTCCTGATGTCGGCTGCGTGACGTTGGCGGCGGTGACTCAGCCGAGAGCCAGGCCGGGCCGCCGGGGCGGGGGCGCAGCCCCGGCGTGTGCGCCGCTATTTCGGGCGCGTCAGCGGCGCGGTCCCCGCGGTCCCCGCGGTCCCCGCGCGGCTCAGGAAGGACAAGTAGGACGCTAAGCCGAGCAAACGCTCCCACGCGGAGGCTGTGGGAAAATGACTCAGAGCCGCCTTAGTCCCCCTGCCCCGGGCCCGCGCAGCCCGTAATAACTTCGTATAGCATACATTATACGAAGTTATACGACATTTGCGAGCTTGGCCTGGACAGCCCCTGTGTCTCAGCAAACTGCACAGTGGCCTTCATAGCTGGATTGTCGGGGTAGCCCCTGGGGAAGAGGTCCTGCCCTGCAGGGCCAGAGCTGGCCTCTGTCACATGGGTGAGAAGAAGAATGTTGGTTGTTCCGAAAACTCCTTCCAAAGGACCCAGCTATCCCACTGCTGGGAGGGGGGCCGCGCGCCCTCCCAGGTGAGCGTCAGGGCAGGGGGGCCGCGCGCCCGCCCAGGTGAGCGTCAGGGCAGAGGGGGCCGCGCGCCCTCCCAGGTGAGCGTCAGGGCAGGGGGGGCCGCTCGCCCGCCCAGGTGAGAGTCAGGGCAGAGGGGGCCGCGCGCCCGCACAGGTGAGCTTCAGGGCGCACGCCCCGGGACACCCAGACGTGGGGAGCAGGCTTGCTGCGTCATTCACGGAGCTCCCAAAGCAAACTCACCCTCGACACTTCCTGGAGAGTTCCGGTTCCCTTCTCCTGGGCTACATTTTTGTTTTGCAAACCAAATGTTAAGGTGAAGATTGCCCTGGGCACTAGGGAGGACAGTGACCTCCAAGCTGGCTGAGCGCCGGGGAAGGAAGGGCTGTGCGGAGCAGGAGTTTGCAGGGAGCAATGCTCGCCCTGGCGAGACCCCGGCTCCCCCCAGATCAGTGCATGGAGGAGCCTCCCCTTTTTAAGGTGGAAGGAGAACCCGGGAGAGGTTCCCACGATGGACCCAAGAAGAAAAGGTCTTGGAGTCAGAAGCATCTCAAAACTTGTTCTGAGAAGAGCTGGCCGAGCAGCGGGTGCCCAGGCGGTGTATGCTGGGGTTTAAATGGAACAATGGACTGTTTTCTGCACCACTTCAGAGCTAGAGGGACCTTCGCCACCCGCAGGAGCAGAAAGCTCCTTTAAGCAGCGTCGTGAGCAATGACCTGTGGACAGGAAAATTCGTGTCCTGAAAGTTACCTAATAGAATTGCGAAATATTTTTCTCTTGGTGTCTTTAAAAGATATTCTCACGTCTCTGGTGTAACTCAAGTGTAGTTTGGAAGTAGGAGAAGGGGGCTTATGAGATGTTGAAGCTTGCTGCAAAGTCCTTGTCCTTCAGTGCCCTAGTATTAAATAGTTCCTGCGTATGTACCTTACCTGTCCAAATGATGATGGCCCTGTGAGAGGGGATAGGTTTTACTACTTTGTCCCCTCCCAGGGATCAGGAGAATGCCTTATGAAATAAGGGTTCCTGATGAACAGTGGACGGACTGATGGCCTCTGTGGCATGTGTAATCTTCTTTTGTCAAACTAGAGGGAGACGTAGTGGAGTCAGACAGGTATAAACTAAAACGCTTAAAAGGGTAAGGACGAAGAGCTTCTTATAGCACTATTTGCAAACAACTCTTAAATCTGGGATAACAAAGGTTAAAGAAGATGTGAATTATGAAAAATATGATTTTACAAAAATCCCAAATACTTAAAAGCTACTCTCGGGGATACTTTTTAATATTGCAGAGAAAGCATCTTTGGTTCAATAAAACTAAATGCTTTTTTTGCATCGTGAGAATTAAATAGGGACTGTTTGCCATTCAAGTGGAAATGAGGTTGAACGTAGAATCATCCTCAAAATGACTTAGACAAATATGTAAAAGAAGATGCAGAAAGTGGAAGAAAAATAATCCACTGGTATAAACTCTTCCCAGGGAGCGACTGCACAGTGCGACTCTGCGTCCCTGGGCCTTAGTCAGGGTCTGCACCAAGGAGGAGCCCTGAGTGCACCGCCTCCTCCACACGTGGTCTCATCTCTCCTTTAATCTTCAAGGCCACACTCTGAAGTAGGCAACTGCTGTGATTCCATCCACAACCCATGACTATCTAGTACATAACTGTATTTTCAGTTCTATAACCTCATGTTACATACCCATCAAGTGACAGGTTTCTTTCACAATGACTTTTTTCTTCTTTTTTTTTAACAGAACAATTCTCAAGGGCTCAATATCATTCATTTCCATTTATCCTTTTCCTAATCTAGCATCTGGAAAATGGTAAGCATACAGAATATGGATGATAAAGGGATGGATGGATGGTCAATGGATGTATGGATGGAGTCGATGAAAGAAGTAACGACTGGAAGGATGAATGGGTGAGAGCAGCCAAACACGTTTTTCCTCTTCCTTCAGATTCCTCCTGGTCTGTGATTCTGGTTTGGAAGAACTGCAAATAAAAATGACTTAAGTTATGTAGATCTCTAAGAGGTTTCCTTTCCTTTCCTTTTCTTTTTTACTTTTCTGGTGGCTGGCTGGTACAGGGATCGAACCCTGGACCTCAGTGTCATCAGCACCACACTCTAACCCTCTGAGCTGATGGGACAGCCCCACTGGGAGGTTTTATACCTTGCCCAAGGTCACGAGTTGACTGAACTCGGATTTGTCTACTTGGATCAGATACAGATTATGAGGGTGGACAGACTGACATCTAAGCCCGAGGATTTGAGAGTTCTAATATAAAAATGGCGGTACCCAAAATGAGCAGAAGCCACTGTTTGTTATTTAAAGTATAGTTGGCTATACTGAGAAAGTGCAGGAGAAGAGCCAGCATGTAGCTATTAAAATAAAAAAAAAGCTCTTGCATAATAGTGAACTAAATCAGTGACTTACAGTGAATTCAAGCACTAGAAAAAAAAGAGTGAAAAGATTTTTAAAACAAGCATTGTTTCTCTTCTGTACATCACCATCGTATTTATAACCACCAAAACTAGGACTCTGTGTTTCTAAATTGCTGTCTTGGTTGGTACCATTTCCAGCTGAGGGTGAGGAAGCACTGTCCAGCCTGTCCTCCCACTGAATGCATGGAGCAGCTATTAGAGGAATCTAAAGGTAAATGGTAACAGACAGATTGGTGAAGAAAACCAGATTTAGATGTTCCACCAAACCTGCTGCCATTTAGCCCAGAGGCAGCTGCAGCCACAGGAAGTGTGTGCAGAGGGAGATAAGTAAAGACCCAGTTTTCTGGACAAAGGATCAAAGGAGGAACTTCAGGGAACCGGAAAGTAATGGGAAGACTATGCAGTGGATGGAACTTGGGAAGGAGACCCTATAAAATTGTTTGGGAACTCCTGGGCTCACCTTTGATCTGCACAAGCATTCTAAACAGCCTCCCAAAGCCTGAGAACTGACTCCACCACCCACATGTAGAGCACACACATGGGACAGATCTGAAGAGTACTGCAGAAACTGAGCTGACATTGGAACCACGGATCATGGGAGATGGATGGGAATTTGCAGCCTGGAACCTAACCCAATCATTGGATTGCCAAAAATATTAACTTTTTCCGCAGGAGAAAGACATAAATCTATAGACTCAAAAGCACAAAGAACCCAATCCACATCCAGACATGTCATAATTAATTGTCTGAAAATTAAGGACAGTGAGAAATCCTAAAAGTAGCTACATATAGGGAAACAAAGATTTGAATGACTGAGGTTTATTAGCAGAAACTACGGAGGCCAGTATGAAAGGAAATAAACAACAGTTTTGAATTGCTGAAAGAAAAGTACTGTCAGAATTCTATTCCAGTGGGGAAAAACTCCTTTGGAAAAATGAAATAAAGCCATTTTGAGATGAAGGAAAACTAAAAGAACTTGCTGCCAGCAGACTATTTCTAAAAAAGAAATTGTTAAAGTAAGTTCTTCAGACAAGGGAAATAAGAGAACAAAACTTGGAACATCAGGAATAAAGGAAGAAAATTAGAAATGGGAAACATCCAGGAAAACAGAATAATCTTATCTTCTAAAGTTTTAAAAATATATCAATATAGTAAACAACACAAAATATGTTAAAATGGTATAGTAGAAAATGTTTAAATAACAGAAAAAGGACAGGAAAGGAGAAACAAAAATCAGAGGTAGCAAATAGAAAACAAATAATAAAAAGCTAGACCTAAATGCAAACATACAAGTACCAATAATTACATTAAACATAAATAAAGTCTAAATCTAAACATACCAATTATAAGACAAAGATTACCAGAATGGATTTTAAAAACATAACCCAACTGTATATTGTCTGCAAGAATCTCACTTCAAATATAATGATATGGATAGGATAAATCGAACAGAAAAGACATATCGAGCAAAAACTAACCAAAAGAAAGATGGGGTAGCTATACTGATATCAAAGATTTCAAAGCAAAAAAGAAATTGTCAGACATAAAGAGGCACATAGCATAATGATAAAAGTGTCAACTCACTAGGAAGACATAACAATACTAAATGTATGTGCACATAATAATACAGCTAAATATAGATAAAGCAACAACTATTCCAACCAAAAGAAGAAATTCAAAAGTCCATAACTGATGCAGGAAACTTCAACCGTCAACCAAATGGATCCTAATTAACGTGTAGAATAATTTATCCAACACTAATACAATACATATTCTTTTTATTTGTACCTAGAATACCAAGGAAGGTCATGCCCTAGGTCATAAAAGAAACTTTAACAAATGTAAGATTATTGAAATCATATCATGAGGTGTTCTATGATCATAATGAAAGCAGAAACATAACAGGAAAATCTACAAACACTTAGAAATTAAACACACACTTTCAAATAAACCATAGATTAAAGGAAGTCTTGAGGAAATTCAAAATTATTTTAAACTGACTGAATGAAAATATAACAAATGAAGTTGAAGGGATGCAAGTAAATCCATGCTTAAAGGGAAATTCATAACATCGAATGCTTATTTTAAAAAAAATAAAAAAGTCTCAAATTGATCTTCTAAGCTTCTACCTTAAGAAACTAGGAAAAAGAAGAGCAAAGTAAACCCAAAATAAAAACATGAAAAAAATAAAGACAAGAGCAAAAAAATCCATGAAGCTGGAAGCAGAAAATCAATAGGAAAAAATCGATGAAAACAAAGCTCATTCTTTAAAAAGATCAGTAATATTGATAAACTTCTAATAGGTCTGAAAAGAAAAAATCAGAATATCCAAATTTTCAATATTAGGAAGGAAATAAAGGACATCACTACAGTCTTCACAAACGTAAAGATAATAGGGAATACTATGAACAATTCTACACACACAAATTCGACAACTTAGTATTAACTTAGTATTAATCCTCGAAAGGAAAAGCCATTAAACTCACCCAAGACTAAGTAGGTTATCTGAATAGTCCTATAACTATTTAAAAATTAACTTTATAGTTAAAAAACTTCCAAAAAAGAAATTTATGGGCCCAGATGGTTTCACTGGAAAAGTCTACCAAACATTTAAAGAAGAAATAACACCAACTCTACATAATCTATTCCAGAAAGGAAAAGAGGAGGAAACATTTCCGACCTCATGTTTTTGGAAATGGCATTATCTGATACAAAAGCCAAACAAAGACAATACAAGAAAAAAAAAGCTAAAAACCCCTTTCTTTCACTATCAGGCACAAAAATCCTCAATAAAATAGTAGCAAATAGAATTCTCAATCTATAAAAAGAATAATACATTGTGACCAAGAGGGCTTTATTCTGGAAATGTAAAACTGGTCCAGTCTCTGATTATCAGTCACTGTTAACAGTCTAAGGAAGAAAACTGCATAATCACATCCATTGGTGCAGGAAAAGCACTTGACAAAATTTAAAATCCACTCATGATAAATACTCACAGGGATAAAGGCATCTATCTATCTGTATCTATATCTGTCTATCCATAAAATAACCTAAAGTTAACATCATACTCATTGTGCTTTCCTTAAGATTAAAGACAGGGAAGGATGCCCACACTTACCAGTCTGTTCAACACCGCACTGGAAGTCCTGTGCAGTGTGAAAAGGAAAGAAAAAGAACAAAGGGGCGGGGGGGGGAGGGGGTACAGGTGTAGAATACGAAAAGGAAAACATAGAATTGTTCCTGTCTACATAATTATCTATGTAGAAAATCCTAACAGAACTTCAAAAACTCCTAGAGCTGTAAAGTGAATTTAGCAAAGTCACAGAATCCAAGATCAATGCCACAAAAAGGTCTTATTTTTATAGATTACACATGTACAATTAGAAATCAAAATTTGAAAGATAATGCCATTTATAATGGCTCTAAAAATAGATAAGCATAAATCTAACAAAACATGTACAGAATCGGTATACTGAAAATTATGAAATTATGATGAAAAAAATCAAAGAAGACCTAACTAAATAAAATACATAACACATTCACTGAATGCAAGACTCAGTATAGTAAAGATGACAATTCCACCCAAACTGATTAATGATTTAATGTAATTCTAATCTAAGTCTCGAGAAGATTTATCGATTGAGACAAGCTGAATCTCAAATTTGTGTGTATATATATATAAACATAAATTAGAAAAGTTAAAAGTTTTTTTTTTAAAAGAGCACAAAATAAGAATCACACCAACTGCTTTTAAGGCTTATTTTAAAGCTAAATTAATCAAGAGAGCATAGTGTTAGTAAAGGCACAGTCACACAGAACAATGAAACAGAGAGTCCAAAAATAGACCCCCACAAAGTATGGTCAATTAATTTTGACAACGATGCAAAACCAATGCAATGGAGAAGCGATAGTCTTTTTACTGTCAGGCTGGCTGGTTAGCTCACATGGGAGAGCATGATGCTGGTAACACCAAGGTCAAGGGTTCAGATCCCTACACTGTCCAGCTACCAAAAACAAACAAACAAACAAAATGTGAGGCCAGTTTCACTAACTGTCTTAAGAACTGGATGCCCATATGCAAAATAATGAACTTTAATCAAAACCTCACACATCATTAAGAAATTTAACAGATTGCAGAACCCATACATCTGTGGCCAACTGATTGTTTACAAAGGTGTCCAAGATTAATCAGTGAGTAAAAGACAGTCTCTGTAGTACATGGTGCTGGGACAACTGGATATTTACATGTAAAAGAATGGAGTTGGACCCCTTCCTCATATTATATAGAAAAATTAACTCAAAGAGGATCAATAACCTAAATACAAGAGCTAAAAGTATAAAAACTCTTAGAGGAAAACATACAGGTAAATTGTTCATGACTCTAGATTTGGCAATGGATTCTTAGATATGACAGCAAAAGCATGAGCAATGGAAGAAAAATAGATACACTATACTTTATCAAAGTTAACAACTTTAGTGTTAAAGCACATCACAGAGAAAGTAAAAAGACAACCTACAGAATGGGAGAATATATTTGTAAATCATATACCTAAGGGTCTAGTATCCAGAATATATAAAGAACTCTTACGACTAAATGACAAAAAGACAAACAACCTACTTGAAGAAGTATCTATTCAAGTTCTTGCCATTTTTAAAGAAGATATTCAAATGACCAACAAGCACATGAAAAGATGCTCAACATCATTAATAATTAGGTAAATGCAAATCAAAACCACAAGGAGATACCACTTCGCATCTACTAAGATTGCTATAATCAAAAATTGGAAAATTACAAGTGTTGACAAGTATGTGGAAAAGCTGCAGCCCTCACACATTGCTGGTGGAAATGTAAAACAGTACAGCTTCTGCGAAAAGCAGTTTGGCAGTTTCTCAGAAAGTTAAACACAGTAACAATATGACTCAGCAATTCCACTCCTAAGTATGTACCCAAAAGAACTGAACACAGGGACCAAGCAAACACACATGCATGCATGTTCACAGCAACACTATTCGAAACAGCCAAAGGGTCAAAGCAGTCCAAATATCTGTGAACGGATGAATGGATAATCAACTGCAGTGTGTCCATATGATGGAAATTATACAGCCATAAAAATGATCAAAGTACTAATACATGCCATAGCATGGAACCTCAAAAACCTCATGCTAAGTGAAAGAAACAGACACAAAAGTCACATATTGTATTACTCCATTGCATGAAATATCCAGAGTAGGTAAATCCATAGAGTCAGAAAGCACACTGGCACTTGCCAGGGGCTGGGGGAGGGGAGAATGAGGAGTCTGCTGCATGGGCGTGGGGTTTTGGTGTGATGAAATGTCTTGGAAGCAGATGCACGACACTGCAAATGTTCTAAATGCCACAGAATCATTCACTGCAAAATGGTGAATTTTATGTCATGTGGATTTCATCAATTAAAAAAAATCTAAAAATGGGTTACAAATCTAAATGTAGTAAGAAAAACCATAAGTTTTACAAGAAAACATAGGAGAAAATCTTAGTGACATAAGGTTAATCAAAGAGTTCTTAAATGTGATAGCAAAAGCATGTCCCATAGAAGAAAACAAAAATTGATAATTGCATGTTATCAAAATTAGCTCAGTGAAAGACACCATGAAGAGGATGAATTTGCAAATCACATATCCAAAGAAAGGATTTGTAATCAGGGTATATAAAACGAACCTTCAAAACTCGAAAGTATGAAAATATGCAACCCAATTTACAAAATGAGCAAAGACTTAACAGACACTTTTTAAAAAGGATACCATGGGCCAGCCCGGTGGCGCACTGGATGGTGCGCCGCTTGGGAAGCGCGGCGGCGCTCCTGCCTGAGGGTTCGGATCCCACATACAGACCGGTTCCCGCTCACTGGCTGAGCGAGGCACGGGAGCAACGCCGAGGGTTGCGATCCCGTTGCCGGTCCCCGGTCCGGTACGGGGGCAACACTGAGGGTTGCGATCCATTGCCGGACACGGAAAAAGACAAAAGACAAAAAAAAAAAAAAAGGATACCATGATGGCCAGAAAATGCATAAAAGAAAGTTCAACAACATTAACTATTAGAAAAATGCAAATTAAATCCGTAGTTAAATGCCACTTTATACTTATTAGAAGACTAAAATAAAAAACACTGATAATACCAAATGCTGGTGAGGATATGGAGCAACCAGAGATCTCAGTGTTGCTGGCAGAAACGCAAAATGGTACAACCACTCTAGAAAACAGTTCGGCAGTCTCTTACAATGCTAAACATAAAGCTACCATATGACACAGCAATCCTCATCCTGGGTATTTACCCTCATGTTCACACAAGAACTGGAACACATAAAACTTATGTTCACACAAGAACGGGAACACAAATGCTGCATCTCTATTCATAATCAGCAAATTCTGGAAAAACTCAAATATCTTTCCACGGGTGAATAAATAAAGCGTGGTGCCTCTATAAAACGTAATCCAACTGAGCAATAAAAAGGAATAAACTACTGATACACACAACTACTTGGATGGATGTCAGATGCATTGTGCCGAGTGAAAGAAAACAGTCTCAGAGGTTACACACTATTGAAGAGACAAACTATCGCAGTGGAGAGAAGCCCAGGGCTTGATTGCCAGGTTAGGGTGTGTGAGAAAGTCGGCACACAGAAAGAGCTTGAAGGGGTTCTCTGGGGTGATGAAACTGCTCTGTGTGCTAATTTGGTTATGGTTACATGAACCTATACATATGACACAATTTATAGAACTGTCCTTCAAAATAAATCAATTTTAATGTAAGGTAATTTTAAAAAAACATAAAAACTGCTTTTAGAATAACAGCTATCAAAGGCATGAAAAGTTGAGTCTGGTGTCATAGCATCTTCTTTGTGCTTTCCTGTGTATAGCAAGTGTGCATAATAGATAGTAACATATGATAAGTCAGTTTTATACATAGAAACAAAATGCTCTAAATAGACTACCATATGGGGGGCTTTAATTTTCTCAGTAACTTCAATAGAAACCAAGCATAATGGTTTTAATTGTCTTCTCTACTACCCTATATATTAAGAAAAGCAAAAGAACTCCTTCCATCAGGTTTGTCAAAAGTGGGAAGGAAGTGACCGGAACTGGACCTCGACTGCTGCCTCCTGGCTGAGCGCCGTGCTGCAGCGTCCGCGGACCACCCTCTGTCATCCTGGGTACAGCTCTGCTAGGAGAGTTAACCGAGAGCATTTCAGTGTTTAGAGCCTTTCCTTGAGTATTCAGTAACATACTGATCCTCCACACTGATCCATATTTTGATCAAGTTTAAACTGAAGCTTAAATCATTAGGGAAAAGAAATCTTCCACCTTATTTCTTTACAACTTCAAGTAAAACTTGGAATCCATGCCCCCGCTCCACTCCTATCTGCTGCGTGACTGTAATTTCAGTTCTAACTCCAAAGGATTAACTTTTCACGGCTGGAGGTGTGTCCTACGCATCTCTGTCTACCTTGTGTCTGAGCAGTACCTGGAAGAGGTAAGCCCTTGGTGTGCGTATAGTGAACGAACGGATGAGCAGAGGGGACGGCTGTGTGGCTGGATGGATGGAAGGAAGGAAGGGAGGGACTGACTGAGGTGGGAAGGAGGGAGAGAGAGAGAAGACCCATCTTTTTGTCTTTGCGGCAATCACTGTAATTTACCCCCAGTCTCTGACTCTCATTTGGAAGAAGTGCAGAATAAAAATGATCTACGGTATGCAAAGCTTACAATTTATTAGCAGCTTTTGCAGTAACTTTTCTTTTAATGCTTCTGTGGCAATACTAGCAACAAATTAATAAAAGCTTAATTTTTATACAAATAGTTTTATTACAAATTTGAATTCTTAAGAAATACACATTTAAAGAAATTACATAAAAGGCCTTAGTAGTCTTAAAAACGTTTTGGAGACTTTTAGTGAATTGTCACTTCAGGCATAGCGGTCCAAATCTGCCCTCCTGCGGTCCACGCATTACCCTGCTGAAGTTTGTGATCACAGCTCATGAGAAACCAGGAAGTGGCCTGAATGTGCTTACATGTAAAAATACTGATATTTTGATTCAACAGAGCTGTTTTCAAGCCAGGATGCAGAAGGAGGAAAACTAATGAAATGAAGGCCTTTAAGGTTGTTGCTTTTAAAGTCAAGTCATTCAGTTTGTGATTAGTGTTTAAAACCCTGAAAATATGTAATACAGAATAAAAACAGTAAGCTTAAAGTACATGTTTCATTGTAATAGACACCATATTCGTGAACCTGGGTTTGGCTTTGGCAATACATAATTTTTGGTTTGGAAGTGAACGATGAAAACTGATGTTTCACATTCAATATCCTAGTGTTTAAAACCCTATGTTAAAGGACAGCACAGCCTTGTAAAGGAAGAAAACTATGGAGCTTTATTTTAACGGTGGAAGTTAAACTAAAACTTGATCTAATTGCTGACATCTATATAAATTACTAAAATATACATATTTAATTTCTGACTACTTTTGGACCATCTTTATTCCACAGGAAAGTTGTGATTTCTGCAAAAGCAGCTGCGTAGTACCACACATAGCAGAAAGACATCACTTTATATTTGGGGTTGGAAGGGATGGCTACCGAGTCTGTAATTCCATTTGGAGGTTCAGAAAAACCATTTTTTACATTGCTATTATTTGTGCAGACTGTGGGGCCTGAATTTTGAAACAGCTGGACAGTGCGATAACACACGTTTATCTCCGGGGTGAAAAACCAATCTGTATCACACAGGAATGAAGACGGCAGCAGTGGGAAGGCGCTGCAGACCTCCTAGCACCTTTGGTTTTCTGATGGCGTTCTCACTTCACACATCAGTGCATTGGTTGTAGACTAGACTTACGTTTCATTTCATCAAAAGTGCCACGTGGTATGCCACTATCAAAAGCTTATCGTTGTCTTTTTTTCTCCTTCAGCAAATAGAGGCCAACGAAGCAGGGTGTGTTAGTTACGCAAGTTCCTATAAGGCACTTTATGGTTTTCATATTGGACAGTGAGGTACACAGGATATATTTCTAGGGTTCGTTGCTGTTAAAAGTAAAGAAGAAGTAGCACCATGTTGTGACGTCAGCTGAGAGCCGGCTTCCTTATGTCCTTCTCATACACACTTGGCAGCGGCTGACGTGCGTGCGCAGCTCCCCTGCCTTCAAGGTGGACGGCGTGGGCTTCCTAAAATGCAACACAGACGAACCATCGGTGTCAGAAATGCAGGCAGGGTGCTCAGCCCTCCTGCCCTGCTCAGAAATCTCTCGGGGATCAGACAGGCACCTGCCATCAGGGCCCCACCGGATAACATGGGTGACCGTGACCCGCCCTCACTGCGAGCAGGCACGTGCTGCAGTGCGTGTGGCTCTGTAGCGCATGGAACACCACAGGATATCACCTGCACCTCCAATCTGTGGCACCGGGGGTCAATGACCTGCCAGGTGCACACAGCTAATTGGGGCACAGCTGAAGTCTCCCCACATCTGTCTGGCTCCAAATTGTGAACTGTTTCCCACCCTGCCACTCTGCCTCCTTGAGCTATAATTTAACTTTTTGTCTTTTTCCTCGACTAACTTATAAACTCCTCCAGGGAAAGAAGATGTTACTCTTCTCTGCAACACTTTACATACTTACTAAGAGTTCATTAAACAGTTGTCGAATGATGTCATGAGTAACAAAGCTGGAATAATTACTAGACTTAAAAATGCTTTTATAACTTTTCAGAGATTTACATGCAGATGGTCTGGTTTAAGGCCAAAGAGAAGGGAAGACGTCTAGTTTCCCCAAACCTTCCTGATCCTGGAGACAATACACTATTTTGACTGTTGGAAAGGTGAAATCTGAACTAAAATTGGCACTAATAAAGTTCTATTAAAATTAAAATAGCTGTATATAAGAGTATCCTGTCCTAAAATTGAAGCTGCTTATTTTAGCTACTTTTGGTGCAAATTCTAGGCACCCCTCCCCCAAATTATTTACATTACTGGGATTTTAATTTTATTTGAGAAGGCATTTTAGTTCATTGTATCAGGCTGCTGGTTCAAGAAAACCCCATCACCACCTATTAACCCTATAATGGGAAGCCCCAGCAACCAAGACATGAACAAAGTGACCTCATTTTGGCAGTTAATGGTTAAATTCTATCTGCAGAGTTGATGCCAAGTTTCCAGATACCTAAAAAGCCTCGCACGAGCCACCAAGGAGACACGTGGTATTTTTTCGGTGCTTAAAGAATTACGAGGAGTGAGTATGCTGTCTCGCTTCTTATGACCTAAGCTGGAAAAGGACAGGGTCACAGCAGAGTTCCGTATCGTTCCCGCTGAACAGGTAAAGACGGAAAGGCTTATCTCCAGGCATGAGAGCATTTATATGCGGAATGAACAGTAAGTAACTGTTCAAGCTCCATCGGCCTCCTGCATCTGCTCCAGCAGCAGCCACAGCTGGTCCCCAGTCCAGGACAGAGGGTTCATTATGCCCCCCTGTCCATCAGGAACTGGGCCCGCATCCAAGCTGACTTCAGCACGGTCAGCAGTCACTTGCAACAGCTGTTTTAAAGGTGGAATTTTGGTAATGGAAAAGGAAGGAAAGGTCTTCCCTATCAATTTCAGCTGCATTTGTGCTGAATTTAATTCGCCCACAACTCACACACGATGTATGTGAAACTCAGCATTACAAACGCCGTGAGACTGGACACTTCAACTTTCCTCTCTCGGTGGTTGTTAAATAGACAATATTTTCGACATGCTCTTTTTGTTCAGTTGCTTTAATCACATTTTAGCTCATTCACCTTTTGGAAAAGGGAAAATGACCTTTTCCTTTCACGTTTCTTCAGTAAATGGAGGAATTCAAGCTATTACCTGAGGTCTGCCTTTGGAAATCGTCTTGGTTATCTGCCCATGCAGAGCAGAATCAGATATTCATTGCTATGTGGGGAAAACATTCCTAATGATTGCTTCATGCCCGTCTTTGAGACTCTGCACTGGAAGGTATTATGGATCATGGAAGCTTAAAAATAAAGCCACCATGGGGGCCAGCGCCCCACAGGAGAGTTGCCCCAACTTACTTGAACATCTCGCTTCTCTCTATAGTGGCAAGCCAAAAGCTGTAAGCGTTTGCATAGTAGTTGCAAGTCCCACGGCCATGGCACTCGATGAATGGTGCGCTTCTAAACTCCTCCAGACAGGACCCGGGGGACGCCAGGGCTTGGCCAGAACCTTCGGCACCAGCGCTCGTGTGCTGTGGGACAAATGTACGCCGTGAGTCAGAGATTCCCTCCCCAAAGACCAAGCGCAAGACTGATTTTTCCCAGGCAGGAGCCAGGGTGTTCCCTCTGGAAAGCTGCATGCTCTGGTCTCACACAGTCACCATGGAACACACGCTGTGCCCAAACACCCATGGTGGCTGGCAAGCCAGCTGGGCTTCATGGGCTGTGGTGGGGCGGTACTCCGCACAGCGCCAGACATCAGCCAACAGCTCCTCCCCAAATGGGAGATGACCGGCTTCATTACAATTTACAGTAATGCTGTCCTTGCTACGTCTTATTTTTTAAACACTAAAAGCTATTGTAACTTGAGGCCTGAAACAGTGGCCAAAATATGCAAATAATGTTGCAACCAGCAAATGTAAATCAGACTTTGGAACAAACTCCTATATACACTGTGTCAGATGCTATCTATCCCATTATAAGCTAAAGAATTATCAGCCAAGTTCCTTAATTTTAAAAGAGAGAAAACAAACAAGAGGAAGAGAAGAAAAGAATCTCTACTACTATAACTGTTTATTAAATTGCATTTTGGCCTAGCAGGTTTGAGAAGGAGCTATGTGTACTCAAAAACCAAGACTTTAAAACAAAAGACCTATAAGCTCGAGTAAGACACTACAAAATATTCCCGTGACTAGCACTTCAGAGACCAGAAGTGTGAGCTCTAGAATTTCAGAGTGGCAGGGGACCTTGGAGGACATGGCTAACTCTACCAATTCCCAGATGAGCATGTGAGGACCCCAGGACATTCTGGCATGTGACCATGGTCACACAATTTCAAGGCAAAGCTCTGACAAGAACAGGGGTCTCCAGACCTCCAGTCCGGGGCCGCCTCCCTCACATCTTAGAAGTACTGATGTAGCTCAGACCTCCAGTCCGGAGCCGCCTCCCTCACATCTTAGAAGTACTGATGTCGCTCAGACCTCCAGTCCGGAGCCGCCTCCCTCACATCTTAGAAGTACTGATGTAGCTCAGACCTCCAGTCCGGAGCCGCCTCCCTCACATCTTAGAAGTACTGATGTCGCTGTCCTGTAGACCCCATCGTTTTTCTCTGTGCTTGAATTTGAGAAATATGGGCAGTCGTTTCAGATCTTTCTATGGACCATGCTGAAGACAGATTTGGTGACATGATACTTTCCTGCAGCTCCTCACCCTGCAGGTCCCTGCGCTTTCTCCAGCATACAGATATTCCTTCTAGTCAAGCAATCCAATCATCTTCCTTCTAAGGAAAACTGCATGTTTATGGCACTGTTAGCATCTGGATTTCCCTATACGGCAATTCCCAACCTCTCTAGCTCTCTTAATGAAGTAGTTACAAAGCAGCACCTAGAATCATGGAAACAACTGTTAATTGGTTGTGGTGGTTGTTGCAAACTCTTCGGACATGTAAAAGAGTATAACTGCAAATGCAATCAACTCAGCAGTCATACTATCCAACTCAAATACATACACAAAAATTTTAAAATTGCTTTCCTGTCAACTTTTTCTACACTTGAAATAATTTTCAACCGAAGAAAATAGCTATGAAGCCCCTTTCCCTGTTAATCAAATAATAAGGCTAATGACATTTGTCGGTCAAATGTACAACTTGGCTGTGCCCAAGGGCGTGAAGATCGGACTGAGCCTTAGAAAGACAAGACAGAAGATGTTCATGTGGGATCGTTCACTGGGAGTTGGCAAATCCCAGGATAACCCTGACCATAAAGTTCAGGACTTGTATGCATTTAATCAGTACTTTCAGCAGAGGAAAGGGGATCAAATAAGCAGCAATTCTTAAGCAGGCACCACGTCTCCTCTTTTAATTGGTTTTTCAGAGGAAGGGGACCTCTGGAGGGGTCCAACATCTGGGGCGGAGGGGTGGCAGAAGAGTCCTTCTCCCAAGTGAAGGGTCCCAGGTGCTGACCCAGGAAGACCTTCCTGGAGGGCAACTGCCTGGCCAGTCCGCAGGTGCTCCCTCCTGAACTCAAGCTTTCTGCTGTCAAACATGTGCTCCCCACATGCAAGCTCCTCTCCCCTTTCCCTGAAAAGGCTTTGACTCTAGGACTCGAGCAAAGATAGTCAAGTTGCTGGTGGATGCTGCAGGGGCTGGAGGCCCAGGCTGCCCTTCCAGGAAGATGCTCATCCTGCTAAGGAGCTTCAGAGTGGAGGGGCCTCTGGCTGGTGCTGGGGACCCCCATGGTCCCCAAGCGGAGCAGGCCAGGCTCCTGGGCATGCTCTGAAAGGGGATGCTGAGAGGAGGAAGCAGAGGCCTAAGCAGCATGATCCACAGAACTTGGAGGTGTAGGACCATTGGGTGCGGGGGACAGTCGGGCTCTTCCAGAGACGTGGAGCTCACCGAACACTTACCATCACAAAGGAATAGCCGATCCACAGCGACGACCACCCGCTGGGGCACTGCGGGATCTGAATGGTCTGGCTGTGCACGGCCATCACCATGGCAGGAGCCTCGCACACCGCGCACCTGGGGAGGGGCAGAGACGCTCAGCACAGCGGACAGGACCCGCTCACCTGCTCCCTCCCAGGTCCGCACAGTCCCAGAGCCCCCCTTCCATCCGTCCTTATGCATGACATGGAGCACACTGTGCCTGCTGCTCAGGATTCTGAGGCTTGGAGCCTTCTTACTGGCTGCATAAGTTTTGGTATTAAAATGTTCAATACAAAAGTAGTTCCAGCACTTGTTATTAACCATCTGTTTTGCAGAGGGAAAAATGGGACGGCCAGCTTCCAACAGTGGCTCTCACAGAGGGGCTGGGCTCACTGGCGACTTTTGTTTTCCCCTTTGTGCATTTATGGGTTTTCTGATTTTTCTGCAGGGAGCACGTATTTCTACAAACACAATTAGTGCTTAAAAAGAATTGGTGAAATTCCAGAGCTTCCACTTCTGGAATGCAACAGTTTGTTTTAAGCTCTGAGCAATCTTTAATATACGAAATGCACTTAGTGACTGAGACAAATACCATGCGCTTTCCAGCACTGCAGCCTCCTTCAGGAAACCTGTTCCAGACTGACCTGCCCCAGGCTCAGGCATTCTAGGCCGGATGCTATCTGTGTGCACCTTAGCTGAAGTGACCCCGAAAGAATGCTCTCAAGGACAGGGCACTTCCCAAGCCAGGCTGGCTCAAGCTCATCCCCTAGGACTGCACCCAGGAATAAATAAAAACAACACCGTGTCTAAGACCCAGTCAATTAAGGGAACCCGTGATGGTGGGATAAAGATTTGTTAAAAAAAAAAAAAAAAAATTAAACACTAGCAATAGAATACTTACATTCAAGTTTCAAAATGAACAGAGTGTTAACAATGCTGATAAATGACTATAAACGGTGTTAATAATTATACCTAGTTATGTTGGAACATTTGCATGAAAATGTCTGAGAAGAAGGGACGGGCCTACATTAGTCACTGGATTTTCCGTGGACATGAGCGTGTGTGTAATTTCCTATTTTATTCACACAAATGCAGATGAATTAGAAGGTCCAGTTAAGCAGCAGTTACTGAAGCTGGCCTTGTATGTGTGTCTGCCAGACAACAGAAGCAGAAAGACAGCCTGCAGGGAGCTGCTTTGTCTTTTCCAGGCTGGCTCTGGGCCAGAGGGATTCAAGCGGCTCCAGAGAGTGCGGTTGCGCCCCGTCAGATGGGTGGCTAGGGAACACAGAGCCACGGGTTTAAAGAGCTGTACGGGACAGACGGGGAGGACAAGTGGTGAACTTATGGGGACAAAACTGCGCTATCTGCACTAAGTGAATCACTGTGCCACATATGCACATATTGAAACAACACACTGTACCCCACAAAAATAAATATAAATAAAATTGAATTTAAAGAATAAATGAAGAGCTGTATGGACCCTTGAAGTTCATGGAGTCTAACTCCTCATATATAAGGAAATTAGGGCCACGGTTAGTTGTGTCAAAGCCAGAGATAAAACTGGATTCTTGCTCTCGGACCAGTAATCTTTCTACAAGAGCAATTAGACAATCAGTGGTTTCATGATGACTCTTGTCTGCAGAAAGCTAGAAAGTGCTTAGAAAATGTAGCCCTACTTTCAGGATGCAAGCAGTATAGCTGCGGCCTTTTCTGTTCAGAATGAAGGATTTTGTGTTATTACCTCTTTCTAAAATTAAGCTCTGGGACCTCCTCAGAGGGAAAACCTGAGAAGAATCTATAAGTCCGGAGAAGTCGTTGGAAGCCACTAAGTTAACGTAACCATGGAAACCTGCATGCTCAGAGACAGGGATGAAGGGCCAGGCTTGTTACAAAAGAGAATTAGAGAGATAGATGGCTTAGGAACAACAGGCTTAAACACCTGACTGGGAATGTCCCTTCTTGCTGAGTTCCAGGGGTCAATTAACATTAAGACGTGTAAAGCCCAGGACATTTAAACAACTTAAACCCTTGTTCCTGCTGCTGGAACTAGGGGTGTCTTGCTGAGAAAAGACTGTCTAAACAACATGGCCTCTCCAGGACCTGTTTCTGGAATATTCACACACGCCAGAGCCCCATGTCTTCAACCATATCAAGGTCAAATGTCAATGTTATCAAGAAGGAACACAGGAAACATATCAGTGAATAATCATTTTCTACCTGTTGTCCAAGGAAAGCTAAAAAAACACAAAAACCCAAAGATGGTTAGTTTTCCTTCTAATGCATCAGGCATGTTCTGAGCAAGAAAAGTCTCAGAACAGAACAGTCAACAGGCACTCACCGACACACACAGTATTGTTGGTATTTTGAAAAGTGCCACTCCAGAAGGGTAAAGAATGATATTTTACATTTTAAGAACCACAAAATAAGTTTTCATATATATATAGCTCAAAAAATAAATGAAAAGAAAAGTGCAAGAAGATATTTTAATGTAAGGCAATCAAAAACCTATGATTCTCCTGCATGGTAGGCATCTCCCAGCCTTTCTGTGCCAGGGTCCTGTGTGGTACTGCTCTCTAGCTAAAACAGTCATCTGCCCGCACCTGCCTTCCCCAAACAGGAATTGTCACCAGGTGGCGGGCATGGAGGCAGGGGCCCCTGGGGGTGGCTGCCAACCCTCCCCCATTGTCCCTGTAACTGTAGGCACATCATTGCTAATGTTGCGTGTCTTTCTTTACACGCAGAAGCTGCTAACTTCTTTAAAGGGAATATGGAAAAGCTGAGCGTTTCTCTCATTTCCTAAGGAAGCTTTTGCTGACTCTCTTTTTATCCTTTATTACCTTTGTGTGTAAAAAGTAAAATTATAGAATAGCTTCTTAGTCAAATGAATTTGTTACTGTTACTTCTGAGTATAGCTAAGCAATCCACTTTCAATTAGAAGGAAAGAGGCAAAGATAGGACTTTTTAGTCATAAAAATTTCAATTTCCCATCCTACCTCCTACCAGGCAGCGTCATGGGGACTGAAAACATACTCCAGACATTAGTGTGATAAGCACTTGATTTGGGAAGTCCCTCAATCAAACACAGCCATTCTCGATGGTACAATATCACCCCAAAGGAGCAGAGCTTGGTGAGGTTGGGAGGAATGTGGAAAAAAATCTTATTATTACAATTCCATGGGGCCACGTCACACTAAAAGCCAGGGTTGGAGAGGCTGTGGAGACACCAGAACCCTGTGCACTTGCTGGTGGAAACGTAAAGGCGCAGCTGCTGCGGAAAACATTATGGAGGTTTCTCAAAAAATCCAAAGTAGAGCTACCATATGATCCAGCAATTCTACTTCTGGGTATATATCCCAGAGAATTAAGAGCAGGGTCTCAGACAGGTATTCGCACACCGTGTTCACAGCAGCACTGTTCACAAATAGCCAGTGTCCACGGACAGATGAAGAAATAAGCAAAGTGTGGGACGTGCGTACACTACAGGATGTTATTTGGCCTTAAAAGGAAGGAAATTATGATGCATACTACAACACAGACGAGCTCTGAGAACATTACGCTAAGTGAGATAAGCCAGCCACAAAAGGACAAATACTGTATGATTCCACTTATACGAGGTACACACAATAGTCAAATTTATAGAGACAGGAAGTAAAATGGTGGCTGCCTGGGGTTGGGGGAGGGGAGAATAGGGAGTTATTGTTTAATGGGACAGTCTCAGATGTGCATGATAAAAGCACTCTGGACGTGGATGGCGGTGACTGCACAATAACGTGAGTGTACTTAGTACCACTGGACTGCACACTTAAAAATAGCAAAAATGGCAAATTGCATGATATATATATTTTACCACAGTTGAAAATAACTAAAAAAATTCTAATTTCACGGGGGCAGAGACGATTCGAAAAAATGCCCTAAAAGGCTCCTTAGACTTAAAAATAGCAAAAATGGCAAATTGCATGATATATATATTTTACCACAGTTGAAAATAATTTAAAAAATTCTAATTTCACGGGGGCAGAGACGATTCGAAAAAATGCCCTAAAAGGCTCCTTATGGAAGTTATTATTTAAGAAAATAAAGGTTGAGAAACACTGTTCTGACACTGCTGAAGAATCCAGTGACATCACTCGGCTCCGAGGAGGAAAGGTGACCACCGTGGTGAGTCACATAAAATATGCATTCTGTTTTCAAGCTGGGCATTCTCTCAACGTGGCTCTGCACTGCAATGTTTAAAGAGATTACTGCCTATTACATCACATAATTTTTGTGACTGATTTCTATTACAAAACTCGGATATCACAATGAATAAACTGGATGGCAACGGATTGAAGGTTTGGGGGAAAAAATTTTTAAAAAAATACCAAAAATAATGGAGGGGAATTTTCCTCTCTCCATTGCACGTTTGCTCCCACAAATGCTCGACTCACCTGCTAATGAAGGGTCTGATGCTGTCCCCGGTGACAGGTGCCATGGACATTGGCATGGGCTCGGGGGTGGACAGCCAGTAGGAGTAGTCGTTGCGGGAGGCGAAGTTGCACACGCTGTTGATGTTGCAGAACAGGAAGGGCATGGTGCTGAACTTGCGCAGGCAGCTCCCGGCCGTGCCTGCACAGGGGACAACGGGGTGCGTCTTTCTAACTCACAGCCCGCCTCTATCTAGGTACAACGGATTTCCGCTGGCCAACAATCAAAGGCACACATTCCACATAACCATTAAAGTGGAAATTTAAAATTCCTAATTGTTATCAGAAAGGAGGAAGTAAATACACCAAAGACACCAATGATATTGTGAATGAGAATTAAATTAAGTTTAAAGTGATCGGGCAAAAGGGAAACCATAAAGAATTATGTAGGAGATTTGTGATAACAGGAAACAAAACCAGTTTACGGGTAGAGAGAAACGTCTTTCTAGAGCTGAATTCTGGAAGAAATTTAACACATGAATTGCGATACGATGGCTGGTGACATATTAGACAAAGTCTTTAATAATAGTTTTGCAGAAAATGTAGAGACGGTCTTTATACGGGAGAGCTTCAAAACGTTCATGGAACGATTCGTATTATCTTTTAATTCCATTTTTCCATGAACATTTTGAAGTACCCTCATATAGCTGCTTGTTGATTCTAACCTCAATAAAAGTTAGGAATCTAACATTAAAACATAATTTGGTGGAGGATATCTTGAGCAGACTAACATAATGAAGACAGATACCTAACTCTGCTGATCTAAACTTACAGAAGGGCAGAGCTTAGGAGACATAGAGAATTTCAGATGGGATGACATGGATTTCCTTTAAAAAGAGCAACAGTTTAGCTGTCCTGTTTTAAGAATAGCAGTGCAAACTGTTGAGTGTGCACTCCAGGAATCTTGAACCTGCTTGATAATTTAAGGGTGAGATCTAGAGTTTTACGAATTTAGACATTTTCAAAGATTCAGTCCTTACATTTTCTTGGCTTCCCATTAGTAATACAGCAGCTGTTGAACAGATTCATTTAATAAGGATGGAGAGAAACAGGGCTGAGCCTGCTTTCCATTAACTACTGCCTTCCCGGCACCCTAACCTGCAGTGGTAAAGGTGTACCACAGCAGGCACCTGACAAGTCTGCACCTGGACGGACAGATGGATCACAGACATCTTACCCAAGTCCTGGCCATGGGCCCGTTCATTGCCTTGCACGTAGAGCAAAGAATACCCATGGTAAAGAATCTTGGTCCCAGGAGGACACTGTGGGTCATCGATTGTCTGACTGTGCCTGGTCACGAGGAAGCCATGATCAACAGATGGGGTGCCGGGGGGGCCCATGGATCCTGGAAGCCCATCAGGGCCTGGTGGGCCAGGAAATCCTCTTGGACCTGTAAGACAAAGCAATTACCCTAGTTACAAACAGATTCCCCTGGAAGCCTTCAAAACCGTTGTCTGGAAAGAGTTTTTAGTATTTTGTATTTCTACAAAGTGTCTTCTTTTCACATGACAGACAAAGTACTCAGAAAAATACATGGCTAACTAAATGCAACCACCCCCTTCTTCATGGTGTCTTATCTTTCTCTTTTACACGCCATCCTGAGATGTTTAGATAAGCACAGTGCTCGGTGCATAGCAGATGCTCAAAAAATTCAGTTCAAGAAATACATAAAATATATAAAATGGATATATGAATAAATGAAAATAAATTAATGATGTGATTCTGTGCATGTCATTCACATAGAATGCTGGGACTCCTCTAAGGGAGGATCACTATAGAAAGATTAAAACAACTGCATTCTAGAGTGGTTTCCCTCTCACAGCATCCTGAAGTCTGCGTATGGGAACTAAGCACCAAGGCACCTGGTGCCCGGGTCCTTGCACCCCTGGGGTGGTGATGCCACGTGCAGACTTCACTCTTCGCTGGGCGGTGCTCTTTGCTCAGTGAGTGGGCGCCCCTAGTCTCAGCATCTCTGTGATTATGGGATGTTCAAGTGAGTTCCTGCTTCCAAAGGAAGCCTGCCAAGTTTATCCCACGCCAGGTACACTGTCGTCATGACTTTTCAGTGCCCCTTTCCCTGACCATTGGTGAAATGCAATGTTGGTGGCTGCAGCCATTAGGAAACCACGTGGTGCCACCACAGTTGGCCACTATTCATCAACATCTGGAAAAGTTATGCTTTGACCAACATCTGTCTCTACACAGAGACAAGGACAACCCTTTAGTTCCCTGTGAGCCTATTTCTTCTAAGAAAAAAAGTCTTTGGAAATGTTTCAAGTAACATATCCCACTACGTTTTGCAATTTTTCCTGTGCCTCGGCCTATTTCTTCTAACCCAAAGATACAGGGAGAGGGTAATCAGGTTGGAAGGCCACAGCAACCTACCAGGAGGCCCAAAAGGTCCCGTCTCTCCTTTCTGGCCAGGGGCACCATCAAACCCGGGACTACCTGGAGGTCCAGGTAAGCCCACCGATCCTGTCACACCTGAAGCAAAGGAAAAAGAATTCACAATCCGGTCCTGGAGGACTGTAAGCTGAATCTCCATCTCCCCTTCTTAAATGTCTATTTTATTCTCTTTGACTGCAAACGAGAACCCTGTCCGGGACAGCCGTAGCTGCTTCCTGCAAAGCCTTGAGGAAGCAGCAGTCTAACTGGTGTTCTCATGGGTGCTTGACGGCTCCCTCTGAGGTCTCCCTGGTTTCTTATTGTTGACATCTCGCACATAGGTTTGGAAAAGGCCAGCTACGCGGTGGAGGGGAGGGCGGAGAGGGAGAGATTTGACAAGCCGTTCCCCTGTCCCTACTCCGGCATCTCAATTTTTAGACAACAGATATATTGACGTGTTACACATACATGTTTTCAGGTATATAGTTTGCTCTAGGTCGCCTTAAACTTAGGTTTCTGAGGATGCTATCTTCAACTCACCCCTTACCAATAGCTCTTAAAAGAGGAAACATTTAGCTCCGATAAGCAGAATGACTCTTAAGTTCGGGTTTTTGGGAACAACAGGGAATAGCTGCAAATCTTTGCCAGTCGGGAAGAGCTCCCGGGCCTCTGAGGAGAAGTGCCCGTTTTCACAGCTCTAGATGGGAGCTCGAGCTCGACCCAGATGGGGTGAGCTGCGTGCTCCTCCAGCTTTTGCTGTATTTTGCTCTGGCTCTTATGTCCCTTCAAAAGCTTCATTTGGTTCTGATATACATTAACGGAAGGTAAGAAAGTCATATTCAAATACGTCTTTGCACAATCATGACCCAGAAGCTTGGATGTCAGACCCGCGGGGAAAGGGGAACTCTCTGCCGCCTCCCCCCTGAGCTCTGCACACCACCCCACACAGCCCAAGGATTCTTACCTTGCTGTCCTTTGGGGCCCTGAGGTCCCGGTAGCCCTTTCAGTCCTGGAGGACCCTGAGGACCAGGGAGCCCTGGCTCCCCTTTCATGATATCGTAAGGACCTGGAGGGCCGGGGGGACCCGGGAGCCCTGTGGGAATGCAGATGCCACTGGTCAGTGTCATTGTCAACAGGCTGGGGCAGAAAGAGCTTCTGCACGAGAGCCCAGTGTGAAACAATCCCCGTGAAATACGTTTCTCAAAAGTAAAGTCATGATCAGAAACACAAGTCATCAGACCCTCACTAAACACACATTCAATCTGCACCTCTTTATTGTTTATCCTAAAATCCTGACCCTCGGGACCGGAAAAGACACTGGAATCACCCATGGAAACTTTCCACTGGGTTCTGGAATCCCCGACACCTACCGTCCAGCCTCATTGAACACCTGCACAAGATGAAGCTCATTCCTTCCTGAACAAAGTCCACGTCTGACTTGGAGAGCTCTGATGTTTGCAGTTAGGACTTTTTTCTTATACTTATGTGGAATCTGCCTTCCTGTGTGTTATAACTACTGGTCCGAGTTTTCTAATGACCAATGACCTTAATCCTTCTTCTGCGTGGCCGGTCTCCGCGTACCATGACGCGAATGTAGCTCGAGGTAGGCCTCAGCCTTCCTGTCGTCAACCAAACACCCTCAGTCCTCTCCCCCCACACACACTTGTCCCTGCTTCTTTTCTCTCCTCGCATCCCACTTCTCAGTACTTTCAATTTCTCATTCTCCCTCCTAAAATGTGTTTCGAAAATGAAACAGAGCCCTAACACGTGGTCTGCCCAACAGAGAGCAAACATGATGAACACCTAAGTAAGCCGGCTCCTTCCAAGACCACTTAGTGTTTCCTATGAGGCATTCTTTACTGTCCAACCAGAATGAACTCCGTCTGCACACGCAGGATCGATCTTCTCCCATCATCACTTTGTGCGGCTGATTTCAGCCTAACTTTGCGGTGTTTGTGAATGTCGAGTGTGTCAGCTGGTATTTTCACCATCCCCTCTGCACTGGATTTGCCCCAGTCACAGATTTAACAACTCTGACTTTCAAGATGAGTTGCTGGTAGAAATGTCAACCACAGGAATCCTGACATTCTACAGAGAATTTTTAATCCTCTTTTTTCTGATGATTTTCAGGTCGTTTTGCATATGAAAAACCAAACACCCTAATTCTATATCTTCAATACCTTTTGTATTTCCCTAAATTGTCAGTAAGGTGCCCGTGGGTTAACGCACTCTCCTACCTTTAGGTCCAGGGATGCCTTGATCTCCTTGATCGCCTTTAATTCCCTGGAGGCCAGGAAGCCCTTTCTGACCTGAACAAAAGGAGGATATTGCCTTTGCACAGAATTTCCAATGATACATAATCACGTGTGTGTTTATACACACACTTACATATACACAAATGTACAAACACATGCATATGTGCAAACATATGTGTACATATATACACAAATATTCTTATGCATATATACAAATGTACCTACCCAAATATACATGCATATACATGTATGCCTATACAAGGGTACTTCAAAAAGTTCGTGGAAAACTAGAATTCAAAGATAATCTTTCCACGAACTTTTTGAAGTACCATTGTATACATACAGATACACACATACATACACAGTGAACATATTTCCAATTTATCCTCAAGGAATAAGACAGCATTCTTTATGGTCATCTCTGTAAAACATCTGATAAAACTCTTCTTTCCAGAACCCAGAAGCCACATTTTCCCAAGCATGCAACAAACTGTAAAAATGATCATGACCAGCAGAGGCGCACACGTGACACTGTTTTTGGTCATAATCTGATTCACATGTGCCCCCAAATAGACCACAAGACAACTGCAGGCTGACAGCTTGTCTCATTCAACTTTCATGTGTCTGATTCAGCAGTAGAAAATGCAGTGCCTGGAAGCTGGTAGGTGCCCAATAAATGTTTGTTTAATACATTAATGAATGGCCCAAACCCATGCCTTCTTAGTGAGATGCAAATGATTGACATGCAAATGATCCATGGTACTTAATAAGAAAATCAGAATGTCTTTTTCCAGCCATTCATAGAACTATACAAATTGGGCTGCCACACAGAAATGGCATTTTTAATTTGAAGAGAACAATATCTCATGCTATAACTATGCTGGTGCTGTCAACATTAAGTGCCTGTGGTGACGAAGCTCTTCAAACATCTCCTTTTCTATAGGGCCGTATAGCCCATTCTTTGCTGTCTTACCTTGAAATCCTGGAACCCCTGGAGGGCCCAAATCACCCTTAGGACCTGCAATTCCTGGGGAGCCACCAATCCCCTAAATACACAAAGAGAACACCAGTTAGGAGATGTCAGGACACATACAACAAGTCTCTTAAGTCACATTGTGCTGGAAAGCTAAGAAAGCCCTCAATGTCCTGCAAAGTAGGTTTTTGAACAAATGGTGTCCTGTGCTTTCTTAAATGATGTAACAAGAATGACAAAATCTCTGTGTGTGCCTGAATTAGGAAACTGGAAGTTGGAACAATTTATTTCATCCCCTTGGTTCCCCTCTACACAGTGAGCTCCCTGGCAGCAGGTGAAGGTCTCACACCCCGTTACCTCCACCCACAGCACGATGCCACAAACAGAGTCAGGAGTCCGTAGACACTCGTCATGACAACACACCCATCCGTCAACACCAAGTGCCTTTCTCAAAAACTTTCCCCTAAACACTCAAACATAGTGATTTTCTTTACAATTAGCTTCACAGCTTACCTGAAAACCGATTTCAAATACAGAAAGACGATAAAAAATTCTAAAGGAAGATTATTTCCCTTTATAATAGAGCAATATTTATGCATTTAAAAATATTAGCTCATTTTATTGCTATTTCTATATACTTGTTCCTTTCTCTGGTCAGGTAAAGCAACATGTAAAAAGTTGTATTATTTCTTACATAGATTTGTTTCTTTGGTTTACCTTATTTTAAAAGTGCCGTAGTGAAAATAACATGCACAAATATATATTTGTATGAACATATACACACACATACGTACATACATATGTATAGAGATAGACACTGACACTAGGAATGAGAAGTATATATTTCTAGGTTACTGAGGAATAAAGGCAGGAATATATGAATAATTGAGAAACTACGTGCACGTACATCACTGGAAAACTGCAACACAGCAATAAGGGGCCCAAAAATATATTCATATACACATACCGTGGGGATGTGCACACGGCTGTGAGGACGGGGAGTGGATAAAAGTAGTTATTGCTATTCCACGTAGCTGTTCTGTGCAATTACTCAGAAGCATTTAATAAGGTACTGATTCAGAAGTAAAACAGCACCACTTATTTTTTAGTGCATAGCAAGTTTAGTGATTCCATACCTGTCCCTCAGAAAGTGCCCTAATGACTCTGAAACACGTCTCTGCTACAGAGGAGCGGTTGCCGGTTCTCCCTGTGGGGAGCCTGTGTTGACTTAGCAAAGAATTCCACGCGCTTCCCTGTCATGGCAGAGGCCTGTCCAGAATCCCTCCTGTTTCTAATCTCCCCTGACACACACTGTCCTTCTCCCAATGTGTGTTAGAGAGATAGACACAGGGAACGAGTCTCTGCGAATGCTTCTATCTGACATCCACAGTCACACAAACTCAGCCCGTTGGCCATGGATGTGGCCGAACTGAGAATCGAAGCAGAGACCCATGACCACCACTCTGCCTAAGAGGGGCTGTACGCTCAGGCACCACAGGGGACCAACAACACACACACACCCCAACCCCTCCACCAGTCGGTCACTGCACCCTGAGACATGCTCCTCAGGAGACTCGTCTAAGTCACCGTGATGTCAGCTGCTCATGTGCAACCTTTCAGTTCTGCGGCCAATCACAGGAGATGGCTGGGCTGGTTTTTCATAATTGTTCTTTACAAAACAGCACTGGCTTGCTTTTTGTGTTGAGTTTGTAAATAGATCTTACACCTATGCATTGAACTGTAATTTCTAGCAGTAAAATATTTCCCTTTTCATGGTTCTTGCAAAACTAGATTGTAAAAAATGTCATAATTGTTTCCTACTCCGATGCCAATACAGATGCTGGTCACTGATGAGAAAGAAACGATTTAGCAAGGACTTGGGAGTGTAACACACATGTATGTATATACACACAATAGACACACATGAATAATTCTGTGACCAGAAAAGGCTCCTTTTCAAAAAAAAATTTACAAATCGATAACTCACAGGCATGCCCTGGAATCCGACATCTCCCTTGGGCCCTGGAGCCCCAGGCGTTCCTGGCCAGCCCGGATTTCCTTTGTCCCCTTTCAGTCCATCAAGCCCAGGGAGCCCAGGAGGCCCCATGGGTCCCGGAAGCCCTAATGGGAAAGACGAAAGTCACACGTTTGAGGTCAAAGGGTGATATTATGCACAAATATCATCTGGCTGTGGTGGTGTCATTACTGCAACCCAACTGTCCCTAACTGTACACAACACCCTAGTGAGCAGCGTGAGCCCTAGAGAAATCAAGGCATGTCCTAGAAGGAGGAAAGAATGTTCACATAAACCACAGCCTCAGTGTCCAAAATGTCTCTGTGGTTACTGGTGTCCAGTAACCACGATGATACCACTACGGTAGTCTTGGCCAAGGGCAGAAAGGTGCTAGAATGTCGTGTTGGTTTAAAACAAACGCCATAGACAGCATACATGTCCAGTCTTTTTCAATAATTTCCTTACTTGCATTTTCTTAATTACTTAAATTTTTGACAAAAAGGATACAGAAAAAGCTTTGCCCCAATGGAGGCCAAAACACACTTTCAAGCTGTAATAAATGCTGCAAACTTCTAAATAAAAAGCTCAATTGAGAATTTTTCTTTAACTATTTCTTTTACACCAGTCTCTCTTGGTGAATCCTGTTCCAGTCCCCAGCTCTGACACATGGTGAAACACACTTACCTGGCAGGCCTGGCTGTCCCTGAGGCCCCCGGTCTCCTTTGGGCCCCTGCACAGGCTGGCCTGGTGCCCCGGGAAGTCCCGGCTGTCCTTGGGGCCCCGGAGGACCCATGAATCCTTGCTCTCCTTTGGATCCGGGGATTCCTGGACTCCCGGCTAACCCTGGGAAGCCCACGTCACCCTTTGAACCTAAACAATAAAAACAGTTGGAGATGGTGGTGAAAGGCCACAGAAGAACCAGAACAGAGGCTGCCATGTGGCATCAGCAATGACACGAGGAGAATGTTTCTCATCCCTGGCACCCCGCAGAAGGGCGTCCCCAAGGCACCAGCAGGAAAAGGGGAGCAGGTGCTCTGTTCTGTCCTTCCTTGTAAATAACACACTAGACTCCCACTGTGGCCCAGCCTGAAAAAGAGAAGGCCTGGAATGCTAAGAACCCAGTTATCAGTTTTTAGACTTTTTAAAAGTGTTTTATGTGGCAAAGGCATTTGAACATGTGCTTAGAAAACTCTGCAACTGTCTGCCCAGCTAAAAGTAAGGGCTTGTTCCACCAACAGGGGACAAATAAACAAACTGTCACAATCACACAATGGGACTCCATGCAGCAATAGAAAGGATCTTTCATTGCCGCGGCCACCTGTGGGTTTTCTTTCAAAGCTTTGTGGCTTTCTTGCATGTGCCTTGTCTGCCTTTTCTCTCTCATCCCATGTTCAGTTCCCTGAAGGCTGAGACTGCACCTTTAGGCTCCTTTGCAATTCTCGACTGTGCTTGGCTTTTAGCTCACAGCAGCTGCATAGGAGATGGTTTACTGTCCGTGGCATGTGTCACATTGTCCTACCTTCACGTGAGACGATCAGTCTCATAAAGTAACAATTTAGATACTCTGATCACTTCCTCAGCACAAAAATGACAGAGGTTTCCCTTTCTACTGAGTTTTATAAAATCAGTCTAAACAAAAGAGGGTTTCTGGCAATAAGTATACCACACACCATTTCAATCTGTGAATTAGGTGGTGTCACCTGCGGGCCTCGCAGGACAATTCTGCAGGGTAACTCTGGACCCATTCAGTTGCTGCTGTGCTCATGGGGACAAGGGGCTGAGCCCTGCAGACAGTTGCCCTGTTCTGCAAATCCACGTGCAGCCGCGGTTAGTGGAAAAGGGAGTCAAGCAAGCGTTACCTTTGTCTCCTTTGGTTCCTGGAAACCCTGGGAATCCTCTTCCTGGTAGACCTATAAGATGAGGGTAAAAAGCAACAATTCTCTTTAAATGATCAGTCTGCAGGTAGAGCACAGAGCAGCATCACCACTGTACTAATACCATGCACATTTGTAGACCACCTGGAAATTAGCTGATTGTACCTTAGGGATAAAATTAAATTCCTGCAGTTGTGATAAGATACCCCTAACCGGGCGTTCATAATTCAGCAGTGTTTCATTTTGTCTGGTTTTGTCACAGCATACAAGGAAGTGGGCGAGGAGGACTGTCCCCTGTGTGCACAGCTCTAACCCAGCAAGGGCCATATGAGTGTCTCTGACCCCCCACTGAGTGCTCAGGCCATTTCAAGGGAAGGGGCCCATAAGCACTTGTGGAATCAGTGAAGACCCCTTTCCCCTCTTCTCATGTAAACCTGCTCCACACGGCCACATCTGTGTTTCGGGAGTTACTAGGACATATGGCACGGGTGCCACTTTGTCCCCAGCCCTGTCCACCTGGTGTGGTGTGCAAGTCTGGAAGTGCCCGATGCCCATTCTGAAAGGGAACAGGGAGCAGGTACCTGGTTCCCCCTTCTCTCCCGCCGACCCTGGGATTCCATCACTGCCAGGCTCCCCTTTCTGGCCGGCTGGGCCTGTGGCGCCAGGCCTCCCCGGAAGACCTTGAAGAGGAAGGTCACATCGGTCACTCACAGAACATTTACAGCACCCCCGCTGCCGAGTAAAATGGTCTGTTCCCGATGTTCTTTAAAGGACTGCTCTCTCCTGAGCGCGTCTGGCTGCCTCGAGGGTAATCCTGATATTGCTTCGGAGAGGACCCTCCACACTATTGGCAGCTCCACTGACCCCCAACCCCCAACCCCCAAAAGCTGGTGAGAGTGGAGAGAAAATCCCTAAGCTCTTGTGCTAGTTATAAACACACCTTAGAGAATTTGGTCCTAGTTTCTAACTAGTGGTGAGACCTCAGAAAGGCCCTGCAAGCCCCCCAGACTCAGTCTGTCATCTGAAGCACCGGGTGGGACCTGCAGGCCCCGCCTTCCCGTCCCGCAGCCGCTTCTCACGCCCCCAGCGGTGTTCAGGGGCAGCCCCCACCTGCTTCTCCTTTGATGCCGGGGACGCCGTCCAATCCCGGTAGGCCCTTGTCACCTTTTTCTCCAGGCAACCCAGGGCTTCCTAAAGAAAAAAACAAAACACCAAAAAGCCCATAAGCTTGCAGTTTTCTGTCTCTGAACCCCCTGTGGGCAGGAGGTCGCAGTTCACCCACCTGGATAGCCGACACTCCCCGGAGATCCTTTAGGGCCCGGAGAGCCCGGTATTCCCGGAATGCCTGTGCTTCCTTTTTCTCCCTTCTCTCCAGGGCCTCCTGGGAAACCCGGAATCCCCTGATCTCCCTGAGAGTAAAAATCGGGTGTGTTAATTTTACATTGTCCCTGACATGCGTGTGCGGCACCTTCTGGTTAACAGGGCACACACACTCTGGTGCAGTGACTCCTGCACTGGAGACTTCCACCTCCAGATTCCCACCGAGGAACCAGGGTCCATGCCTAAAACAGAGGAAAACTGCCGAGCGACAGGGCCGGGGCCACGCTCTCCTGCCGCGTTCCTCGCACCTCCCTCCCTCCCACCCTGTTAATGTGTATCTTCCTCGAGGGCAGAGAGAGTGAACAGAAGGGGCAGTAGGGGCAACTTATAAGTAGCTGGGGGGATTATTGTATGTGACGATCCATTGGCTGTGCTGAGGTGTCTTTTGAAAATGTCTGAAAAGCGTTTCCACTGAGATGGGAGGGACCTCTCCGTGCAGGATGCTGATACCTTGTCTCCAGGCCGCCCAGGAATCCCGATGCCAGGGAGACCCGCCTGCCCCTTCTCTCCTTTTGCTCCTTTCTCTCCAGGCAAGCCGGGGACCCCCTGCAGGCCGGGGATGCCAGGCACACCTTTCTCTCCAGGTGTTCCTATGAACACAAACAACCGTGAGACCTGGATGAAGGACAGGTGAGTGCTCATGTTAAAAATAAGAAAGCACCTTGTTAACCAGCCAAGAGCAAAGTGAAAACACTTGGGTCCCTTCACTTATCAATCTGCAATTGATCCAACTGGCTGCCAGTCACCCAAATCACATCACAGCCAGACTAGGAAACGCTTCTCCTGTCTCTCAACGACCATCGTTTTATAAAGAGAGAGAAGAAACACATCAACTGTTTAGAATATTTACTTTCTCCATAGCATGAAAAATGGCTCTTATGTTCTTTATTATGTAATCAACTCTCATTAACCAAACCAACCAGAGGGGTTGTGAGGCTGGCAGTAAAGGGCAGATGTGTACTCGGTTTTGTAAGGCATGTGGGCAGCCAACCTTACTGATAAATGGGTGTAACCAGCAGCCCAGATGTTTATACTTCAAATAAAGTGATACCAGCACCTTGTAAGGCCTTAGGAGAAGAGAGGAAGATAGGCTTCCCGTCTCAGCCTTCCCCTTTCCAGCGAGTTCTGAGCAAATACAAACAGGTCTAAAATACAGACAAATACAGACAGGTCTAAAACTCCCTACCATCTCTCACGTTCCTCTCTCCTTCATTGCTATCACTGGAGGGGACATGGATGGCACAGCCTTAAGGCAGCTCAGGATTGGGGTGGAAGAGTCCAGGGGACTCTTCTGAATGGATACTATGGGCTCTCCAGGCCAGGGCTGCTTGTGTGACAGAGCTGGATGGAGACCCAGACCTCTCCTGGGGAGATACTGGCCAAGTGGGCAGGTCACTTGGAGGTCATGAAAAGCTGATTTATACAGCCCATGTTTTCTTCTAATACATTGTGAGTTTTCTTAGACAGCCATGGAGTCAGCCAAATGCCGTCCATGGCTAGGCAGGAGACCTCACAGAACTAAGTATTTGAATTAGTGTAAAAGGCACACTGCCTAGACTGTGTCCTTCTCAGGGGAACAGGTTCCCACTCTGCAGACAAGTCCCACATGTGCACATGTTGGAAAGACACCCTTTCTAAACCCAACGTACCTGGCAAGCCCATCCCACCAACTGATCCTTTTGGTCCAGGAAGCCCAGGAGAACCTGGGGTTCCACTTATGCCTGGATCACCTTTAGGCCCTAGAATAAGAAGAGAAACATCCATCAGGTTAACACCTGCAGAAACAGCTGGGTAGCATATTCCTTCCCATGAGCTCCTGCCGTGCTGGCCACTGGAGCTCCACGTACCTGGCTGTCCAGGATGCCCGGCTTGCCCATCCTTTCCAGGCATTCCTGGGGTCCCAGGGTCTCCTCGGGATCCTTTTTCACCAGCTGGCCCAATCTGTCCTACATATCACAGAAAAAAAATAACAATGACTCATGTCTGCTTAAAAGGCAGATTGTCACAGGAGTGCAGGTTAATTTGATAATGCAAATGGAGAACCCAAAACCCCAGGTCCGCGCGGCACCTGCCCCTGCCGTTGCCAGCTTCCCTCCACCTTACCTTTCTCTCCTTGGTCTCCCTTCTGTCCCTTCATGCTGCCCATGTCCACTTTATCCATGGACCCAGGTTTGCCAGGGAGACCGACATCCCCCTTATCACCCTTGAAGCCAGGGTCTCCCCTGGGTCCTGAGGAGCCCGGGAAGCCGTGGTCCCCTGCGGGGGAAGGAGAAGGTGCCCCAGTGAGGTTTCGGAGGGAGCCAGAAATGTCAGCATTCTTTCTGGCTCGAAGAAACCACTGAAAAAGAAGCTGGAAAGAACTAATAACCTGTCCCAAAATGGCACTAGACGGAAAGTCTCTGCGCTACACTGCAGAATCTGGGCCCCAGGTAAATGAACAATTAAGCCATTTTCAAAAGCTCACTATTTGCTAATAATTCTAATACATGTGACTTGGCTTGTTAGTTGAGATGATTTACGTTTTCTCTCCTTCCTAAACATCTTTATCACTCCTGCTCATGGTGTTCCTCAATTCTCTACAAAATAATAGAACAAAAATTTTCCTGTTCTACTAAAACAATTGACGTTCTCTGTATCTCACATTTAAAGTCAACTTTTTTGTAATTATTTTGAACCAATTTCAAATAACAAGATAAGAAATAAACACTAAGAGGTGTGCAGTTGCCCAGTTTGCTAATTTGTTTCTAAGGACTCTGTCCCTGTGCCCTCGCGTGGCTGAAGATCCCACCGTGTCTCACAAAAAGGATCTCAGCCACGCCGGGAAGGAAGCCCATCCTCTCCCCGAATCCCTCGGCAGAGCGTAGCTCGTCACCCCACGTGAACTGCACTCCACAAAGTCCGACTGGAAGAGAGGAGTCTCCAGTCTCTGCCTTGACCTGAACTCTCTTCGTTTGCCTTTTGAAATGATCTACGACAATTTGAGAATTTCCCCAGAGGTGTGAGAAATGAGACACAAGATAAGCGTTTCAGAGTTATCAACTCTCCTACCTTTTTCACCCGGTAATCCTGGAGTCCCCACGGGTCCAGGCAAGCCCGGCTGCCCAGGGGTCCCCATGACGCCCATCTCTCCCTTGGGACCTGTGGCCAAATGGAAAGCAGGTGAACACTGCCCCCTTGGAACACAGTGGGGGTGCTCACGAGAAGAATGAGGGGAGGCCTGTTTCTCACCATCGATATGGGGTGGCGGGGGTTCAAAAATCATTTACCTGGAAACCCGGGGATTCCGGGCGATCCCTGCTGTCCAGGAAGGCCCGGGAGCCCCGACTGCCCAGTGAGGCCGGGGAGTCCTTGGGTCCCTTTGTCTCCTTTGGGGCCTGGCATGTCCAGACCTGGGAATCCAGGGAAGCCTTTCTCTCCCTTTACTCCGGGAGGGCCTGAGGTTGCAGAATTGATGGAACTTAGCAGAATATATAGAATGCCTTACTGTAAACTCTACATGTTTAACTATTACTTTCTGTCGTCAGCATGTGAACATTCCCGCACTGGGGAACTGAATGGACACCTGGTCAGGTATTGGTATCTGGGGTCCTGAGGACAGTCCATGTATAAGCAACGTCCAGAGAGAAAAGCCCAGTCCCTTCTGCTGTCCGTAGTCATAACCACCACCGTAAGTACCACCCCACCCAGGCCTCCCCGTGGCATGCAGGCCTATCACCAGTCTTCCTGGAAACGTTTTTCCCTGATTGTTTTATCCCACCCCACCATCACTACTTTAATTTTTTTTTTTTTCCTTTTTGTCTTTTTTCGTGTCCAGCAACGGATCGCAACCCTCAGTGTTGCCCCCGTACCGGACCGGGACCAGCAACGGGATCGCAACCCTCGGTGTCGCACCCACACCTCGCTCAGCCAGTGAGCGGGAACCGGTCTGTATGTGGGATCCGAACCCTCGGCGGGAGCGCCACCGTGCTTCCCAAGCGGCGCACTGTAGCAGTGCGCCACTGGGCCGGCCACTACTTTAATTTTAACATTTTATCATTAAAGGGAAAGGTAGCTTCTAGATCTGGTCTCAGTTCATTTAAATTACCCACGACCTATTAGTCCTCCCATAGAAAGATAATATAGAGATACCACTTTGAATAAAATGTAAAAAGTTATTGAATGTACGATAGAAGAGAGGTCTCTTTGTTTGGCACATAAGCCAATCTCAGTGGGAGGAGGAAAAAGAAATCTACAACTCTACGCTTAAGCAAACGACCAAAGCCCTTTTCACAAGCTGGAATTTACGTCTTCCCCCTTTATTTCACAAGGTGTGCTAATCTCCCCTTCGTGGAGACTCCAGCACCATCTCCCGCCCCCTTGGGAGCAAGCTTCAGAGAAGGGATAGTTCGAGAAGCATGTCACATCACCTGATAAGCCTGGTGGTCCCTGTCCTCCAGGAGGGCCCCTAACTCCAGGGGGCCCTATTCCTGGAACTCCTGGAGATCCTATGGGCCCTGGCAATCCAGGAGGTCCCGGGTCACCTGGAGGGAAAAACATCATGAATACACTGCGTAGGGACTGTAGCGTGCTTCCCAGCAAACCCTGACCATGCACACGATGAGCCCCGGCAACGGGAAACCACAGCTCTGATCTGCTAGGATTTTTATCATTCATTCAGCAAACCCATACTGAGAACCTAGTAGTGCTCTGGGGATACAAAAATCCACAGACCCAGTCCTCAGTACAGTCCAGACTGATCTGTAGGAAGTTACCTCTGACTCCCTGAAGCCCCGGGGGGCCGATGGCTCCATGTTCTCCAGGAATGCCTGGTCCCCCGATGTTCCCCTTCTCCCCGGGTGTTCCAGGAATGCCAGGAAGACCTGGCAACCCTTTCAGGCCTGGTAGACCAACTCCAGGCTCTCCCTGAAAATCCCCAAAGCACAGAGAAGCAAATCAACCAGCGAAGCCAGTATTTTTGTGCAGCCAATAGCCTAAGTGAGAAAAACAGATACTGCCACGCGTTCAGTAAGGACAACACCTGTCCAACGCTTTCCAGCAGTTTGTGAAGCTTGCTCTCACCTGTCGTTGCTTCTCAATCGACCACAAGCCCCAAGGTAGGTAATGTTTATTGTTTTCTTTTCACAGAGGAGAAAAATCAAGGTTCCCTGTGGTTGAATGAATTTCCACCCAGGTCTTTTGCCCAACCACAACCCCTGGGCTCTGCTGTCTTGTGGCTGAGATGAAGAACTGACCCTACGTAGCTGACAAAATGCCAAGTACGACATGTGACTATTAATGGATATCTCCTTAAGAGATGGCAAAGTTCCAGGGCTAGAACAGGACACCATTTATTTAGTTTTTTATATAAACGAAGGCTTTGACAGCAAATTAAATATTTGAAACTGTTGCATAATCCAGGGTCTTTGATAAATCCAGATATTTTGTAAGACAAGAGCGCATTTTAAACAGCTAGATTTAGGCCGTTGGAAGCAAGCAGGTGGACATTAAATCACAGGGCCCCACTGGCATCACTATCAACAACAACACACAGCAAAGGAATATTTGGACATTAGTGGGTGCTGGTAACCCTCTACATGTCCCAACAGGAAATTCGCTAAATGGGAAACACTCCATCCAAGGAATTCTTGAAAAAGCATGACATTATAAACCATAAATCAAAATCCTTCTTTCCAATTGCACCTGGCAATAACTAACTCAGGAGCCCTGTGTGCTGACTAGTTTTTCAAATCAAATGTATGTTGTAAGGGGAAGCTGGTAGCATGTTGTACAAAAACCAGCTTCCAAAGGCTTCTCCAGTTTCAGCAACATGGAAAAGGAACATCTCGATGTCAGATACTTCCAGGAAGACACTCCCCTGGAACCACGGTGGCTCGGCTGCCTGCATATGCACCTGCCCTCTCCAGCCTAGCTCCACCACTGGCAAAATACCTACTGCACTTGGCCCTCTCTCCCATTTAGTACCAATGCCTTCCAGCAATGTCACCTCCATTCTTATCATCAGAACAGGAAATGACCTAATCAATGGTCACTCGCACTTGCCAGGCAGAATTTCAAGTGTGGGCGAGCTGGTGGAAGAGTATTTGAGGGCAAGCAGAATTGTGAAGTCACACTAGACCAGCGGATCTCAACCGTCCCCCAGGTGACATCAGGCAATGTCTGGAGGTATTTTCAGTTGTCACACTGAAGGTGGGTGTGTGCCCTTTTGGTGTCTCAGGGTAGAGGCCAGGGATGCTGCCTCCCCATGACAAAAAATTATCACACCCTGAATGTCAGTAGCATGGAAGCTGAGCAACCCTGCACTCGACCCTCCCGGTTGGCTAGCATTTCTTTCAGGACATGGCTTTCAAACAGCTTTCACCTGCCACTGACAGTAAGAAATACATCTTACACTGAGATCCAGAATACACAATAGGCAAGGAAATTTCATAAAATTTCACAGAATTGAAATGAATGTCTCGTAAAATTGAAACAAATGATTCCCCTAAAATATTGACTGCCATGTGCTAAGTACTCCAATACTTTCCATTTTGTTGTTCCACTAAAAAACAAAGCATGCTGGTCCATCGCATCCTGTGAGATTAGTAAGTCACATTTCATGTGTCCAGTGAATAACGAGGACAGGGGACAGACAGCAATCTAGGGATTGCTCAGCACCCACCTTTTGGCCCTGCACACCTGGGCTGCCAGGTAAGCCATTAAATCCTGGGCGACCTGGATTCCCTGGGGGTCCCACATCACCAGGCAAGCCATCAACACCTGTGGGGAAAAGTCAAAAAAATCACTAGGTTATCATGACCTTCCCCACTTTCTTCCCTTGTCTCACGTGCCCAAATGTAAGCACACTGGTCTGAGATGGTCAACACCAGTGCAGCCCTCAGATGAGGCTCTAAGGGCAAGATGAGACCACCCTGGTCAAGGGGTGAGCCCCCATCTCCTGGCACCTGCACCGTCTTTCTCTCTCACACCTGTTCTCTTTCTGTCCTTTCCTTCCACTCCCTTCAAACTTTTCTTTCCTGTCCTACTCCCCTAAAACAGAACAAATAACCCTGCTGTCATCTGCAGACTAAGAAGGGCATTGGTGTGGCCGGCAGGGCAGGGACATCACTGTTGGTTTGTTAGAAATGCAGTCTCAGGCTCAGCCCACATCTGCTAAGTCAGACCCACTTTCTAACAAGACCCCATAAGGTCTGCAGACACAGGAGGGTTTGAGAAGCGCTTTAGGCCACTGGTTCTCACACGAGGCTGCACCCTGCGCAGAGTCACCTGGGGACATCTAACAGCTGTCTGGGCCCCGGTGTACATCCCGCTGACTGTTTTCTTCACTGAAGATAGAGAAGCCTTCAAGGGTGGTTTTAAACACATGCCCTGTGTGGTGGTGTCCGGGCAGCCTACGTGGTCCTGAGTCCTACCTTCTTCCCCACGAAGCACCTCCACCACAAGGCCAGGTGTCACCATCATGTGAGGTGACTGACATCATTGTCCTCAAAACTGTGTGGATGCCTTCGAAAGCCCCCACTAAATGGCATAGTCACCTTCACGTCTACAGCCCCTCATCTCCCACAGAACTCACAAAGGATGAAGGGAAAGCCTGCGGCCATTGCTACCAACAGCCCAGCAGCAGATGCCACCGCTGGGGCCGGTATCCACCTGCGGCCAGAGCAGCAGCAGCCCCACTCTGCTCTGGCTGGGCCTGTCCACAGGCTTACCTTTGGGGCCAGGAGGCCCTGGAAAGCCGATTCCCGGCTGGCCAACAGTACCCTTCTCTCCTGGGAGGCCTGGCCTTCCTGGGGTTCCAGGAAAGCCTCGGTCACCTGTCGTGAGAAAGACCAGTGGTCAGCATGAGAGAGGTCTGAGCAAGCTCCCACGGACAAAGGTGAACGGGAATTCTAGCAGTACCTTGAGGTCCTGGGAAGCCTGGGGTCCCTGGAAGTCCTTCTGCTCCAGGGGGACCGGGTAAAGGAACGACTTTTCCTGCTTCACCCTTGGGACCTGGGAAGGAATGGGAACGACACGGTGCATGAGCTCCTGTACCAGGTGCTCTTGCGGCACGCGCATGCCTGGACAGGGACGTCTCCGTCTCCCTTCTCCAGTCCTCCCCTCCACGTTCCTAGCATCCTTCATAGAGAGATACTCTTCTCCCCCAAATGTCTGTCCAAAATGACCAGGGTGTTTGCTGGACACCAGAATTCCTGAAGAGTACAAAATTAGAGTCATAAAAAGCTGCAAAATCTATGGTAATAAAAAGTGAGATGGCCCTGGGCAATTTCTTAATCGGCCTTCTCAAAAAATCAAAATCCTTTTACCATTCTCTGTCAATTTATCAGACTATTAGTCTATTCGAAGTTGCTTTGAGTTCGACCTGAATGATGTTCACTTGGTGGTAAATTACCTAAACAACACAGTCAACGGGTGGTTATACATCACGCACTTTCCATAACGGCGCAGCAGCACAGCTCTGTGCTTGCATCGGCGGCACGGGAAACCCACCCTCCCACCTGCATGCCAGGAGGAGCAGGCCCAGCACCCAGCATCTGGGCCCAGCAGAGCCACGGGGTCTGGGATTTAGCTGTTGAGAAAGGACCAAAGTGCTCACCTCTAAGAACGTGTGCACTGAATCTGCACACACTGTATAAGAATTCAAGATATGCAGGGCCTCCCAGGACAGCCAGCACATTCTTTAGCTATAGACTGTGGGAAACGCCAGCTGACTGACCCCAGCACATACTTGCACCCTTGGGAACAAGGCCTTTATGATCACCAAAGTAAACACAGTGCTGACAGATCAAAGGAGGTCGGTTTTCTAATCTAAAGGCCGATTGGGTCTGGACGGTCAAGGGACTCTCCAAAATGTGCATGGAGGATCAACAGCATGGCCAGCAAACCCTCCTTCAGGAGCCTCATCCCCCATCGTGCAGGATACATTGTAAATTCCCTATTTGTTTTTTTTTTATGGTAGTTTCCGACCAAAAAGAAAGTCTCATTCCTTCTTACGGCTCTGAAAATTTGCAGATGCCACAAACACAAAGAACACTGGGCTTGCTGATTTTGGAATCAGAAGCCCCGAGGAAAAGTGATCGAAGGTCTCTTTTCCTGGTTTCCTGGTTCCCTGTGGGTCTTTCTAAGTCAAACCCAGCACTTCCCTGCCTCTAAAGTAGTCATAGTAGAGACATTCCTGGGACCCTTGCCTCATAAAGACCAGTCATTAGTGGAGTCCTAACTTGGTGCTCGTACTCAGTGACTGTACAAACAAGGGAAGAATGACACTGACACAGGTACCTTGGAACTCCACGCCAGGACTGCCTGCAAGGCTGGCTAATACTTCCCGTGCTGGGGTGCTCACGAGCCTTACACTATGTCTTAATAAAGAAATAATAGTCCTCTGTGGGAACAGGAGGGAATAATTACTGACAGAATCAGCAAATTCGTGAGCAAGATGGACAAAATGCAATTGTCTTCCACAGTTCTTGCTGGATATTTTGATTTTCCAGCTACTCAGACACTGTGCTTTTCACGGTTCACTAGCTACACATTTCTACTCACGCCGCGGCCTCTAGTCGCTTTGAGAACGTCTAATGCTCCTGGTAACGCACGCCTCCCTCCCGCCCTGTGCACAGCCGTGCCTGGCCTCAGCTCCTCTCACTACGGCATCTTCCACCTGGAATCACACCCGACTCATACGTTGCTGAGCGCCCACCCTGTGCCGGGCCCAGGGCTGCACCTTGCCTGTCCCCTGATAGTCAGGAAGTCACGGAGCGTGGGGCTGGACGTGGAAGCCCACGCAGCCCTGCCACAGGCTCTCTGACACAGCCCCAGACAGGGCCTCTCAGGCCTCACCTGGCAAGCCTGGGGACCCAGGGCTTCCAGGAAAGCCTGCTTGTCCTTTGTCACCAGCAGGGCCAATCGGACCAAATCCGGGAGGGCCAGGGGGACCGATGTCACCACGACTGCCGGGGAATCCCACTCCTCCAGGAGGTCCCCGTTCTCCTTTCAATCCTATTGAACCCTGATGTGAAAAGAGGGAGAAAACGCTCTCAGTAGGTAGTCCGACACACCAGTTTACGTCACGTTCTTCTGTCATCTGTAGTAGACAAGTACCAGAGTTTAACCGGCTTACACTACTTATCTACTTCATCAACCCTCCCACAAAGGTCAGCTTGTGGTTAATAAGTGAAGCCAGCATTCTCTTCTCTAAGCTGGGCGACATTCTCTCTCCTCACCCCACATGAGGATATACTTTGGAGAATGCACCCTCTACACTTGGAATCTTCCTGTAAACAATGGCATGAACACTATTAACTTAAGATTTCCCTCCCATCCACAGCAAAAAGATAGGAACATGTCCCTGTTCAGTTCCCCCGAATACATCAGAGCCTGAGACATCAGCTGCTTGTCAAGTCTACCCACGGACACCTGGTTTACAGACTTCAGCTGTCCCATGAGCCATGAGACAAGTTTATTGATGCTGATCACCATCCAAATGAAAATACATAAATAGGATTCAAATTATTCACGTCTTTACTTTTGCAGATCCACATTGGTAAAATGCATGTGCAAAGTCTGGAAATTAACGTACCGGGGAGCCTTTGGGGCCGGGAAGACCCGGATGTCCATCTCTTCCAGGCGTTCCTGCTCTCCCTGGCGTCCCAGGCTGTCCTGGGAAACCTGGGTCTCCCTTGTCACCTTTGAGTCGCAGGTCAAAATAAATCTCCCCAGGCTCCCCCTTGGCTCCTGGCTGGCCCATCAGCCCTGGTGCACCTTGCGGCCCCTACAAGAACAAAGCCTTGTGACACACAGAGGAATCCATCCATGGAACACACCAGCACCACTGGAACACAGTCAGCGACGGAGTCAGGAACCGCCTTCTTGAGAAGTGCTCCTGTGTTTAGGTCTCGTCATTCATTTTCTAGAAGCAAGCCGATAGCTCTGTGACCAAGCCCTGACCTGCCCCACGGCTTGCGCTCTCCTTAAAAACGCTTATCTTTACTGGGTACTCCAAACAGAGATGGGGCACAGGGACAGTAAACGGTGTGGCCTCGTAAAATGGTCCTCTCCCCTTACAACTGGTTAGCATCCACGGGCCAGTTCAGAGACTGTTGGGAGGTGCTGACTGTGACTGCCCGGGCCTGGAAACGAGAGCAAGGGCCTCCGAGCGCAGCCTGGCGCGGCACAGCCGCCGCACTGAAGGGCTGGCGTTACTGAAGCTTCACAGCATCCTTGTGCACTTTGCTCCCCAAACTCTGGAGAGACAGGGACTTCCAGGCCCCGGTGCAAGCGAACTGTGGGAAAGGCTGGCTCTATCGTCAGTCCTTCAGAGCAGTCAGCAGAAAGGAACCGACTTTCCCAGAGACGCCCACTGGAACACGTCTCAGCTCCTGCAAAGCTCAATCTGCAAGGAATGCCCACACCCAGCCACCGCCTCTCCTGCAGCCACCCTGAGAGTCAGGGTCCATGAGGACAGGAGCAGAGCTTTCAAATAACATCCCAACTGCTGGTTCTCTTGGGCCTGAGAAAGACCTGGCAGCACCTAAACTCTCGCACAATTCATTCTTTTCATAAACTCCCTCTCAGAAGGTGCTCAGACCTATGAGAGCCACACATACACGGGTCATACATACTTCCCAAAGAACAAAGAAGAGAGGTGTGTACATCTCACACACACTTCTCAAAGGACAGAGCTGGAAGACCAAGACAGACCAAAATTCACAATCCCCATTTGAAGAACAGCTACACTGATTATCCGCTTGCTGTGCCATAACAGCATCTTTACACGTCATCTCTGATCCTTATCACAACTCTGCAAGAACACTGAAGCCACAGCTTATTGTTCTCAGCCGAAAGCATCCTTACATTATTTTATGATGATTATTCACAGCCTAAAAATATAAAGCTTTCCAATGCTATGATCTTAGGGTAAGAAAATATAATTTTGTATTTTAACAATAACGACTTTGCCAGCCATCGTTCCATTTAAGGGGAAAATCTGGGTTTTTTGAAAAGTGACATCGGTGACCCTAGGACATTTCATGTGGTTTCTTTGCCACACAACTTCCTGATCCTAAGCGATTCAAAGGTCTTTTGATCCGCATCCCTTAAGATGAATGCCGAGGAATCAAATACTCCCTCGAAAATTTAGCAATGGCTACATTAACTGCAGAAGAGCTGGCACCTGTGCTGTCTGCTTCTAAAAGGTGGTGCCACCGTGAGGAAAGCCAGGGAGGGTTGGCTTCAAAGTGTCACTGCCAGTGACCACGAAGCCAGCCTTTGTGAACTGTCATACTTTCCCAAAACCAAACACGTGACTCTCAAAGAAAAAGTCACAAAAATCCTATCTAAATCAAATGAAAACAGAGCATTTCACCGCTTTTCAATTTTCAATCTACTCTCCACTGCGCTCCACTGGTCCGTGGGCACCTCCTTTACCCTCCAGCCAAATTCAAAGTAAGACAGCCGCGTTTCTGAGCTGGTTAAACCACGGAGCTATGATGCAGCTTCAGATTAAAAAAATTATCTTCTCAGTTAAATCATTTACCCATCAGTGTATTTTTGGAGACACTTTTCATCTATGAAATGAAAGGAGCTCTTAAGAAAAAAGGCATGGGGATTAGAATTTTTGTGGAAGGTTTTACTTTCTTCTTTATCATGATTTCTCCTCAACCATCCTTCTCTCACACCCCTGTCTCCAATTTTATTAGATTTGGGGGTTAGAGGGTGAGTGTCTGAATGGGGTTTCAGCCACAGCTGAGGCGGGAGGTAATCCAGGAAAGCCAAGCAGATAAGGACAGACGGACAGAGGCTAAAGCATCCTTTTCTGCTTTCTTCAAAGTTCTTCTGTCTTTGATCACCACTACAGCCAGGGCTTCCCAGTTATTTGAACTTCTAATTTATGTGGAGATATTTTAAACAATTGCAACTTCTAGCTTAGCTCCCCAGGAACCAGGGAAGTTCTGGAAAGCAGAAGCCCAAGATCTAACTTCAAAAGGAGAAAACAATTGCTGACCTCCAGCTGCTTCGTTCCTATTTCAACTCACTTGTGCCCTGGCCCTCCTTTATAAAAGCTTCCAGAAAGACCTTTTAAAAAGTAAAAAATTTAAAGCACTGCATCAGAAAAGAATAATGCTAAAGGTCTGCCTTTCGATTTCTGATAAAAAGAAAAGAGAAAAAAAGGAAGGAACTGTAGAAATTAGTCAGTGCTTACAAAGAACAAAGAAACAAGGAAAATACTTGGAGCAGGACAATGCTGTAAAGCTGAAAAGCTTTAGAAATAAAACTGATTAGATGCAACAAAATAATGTTTTTCAATATTTAAGATTATTATTATTCTCTTCTCTTTAGTGGCTTCTTCTAAAACAAACTAGAAAACCTAAGAAGCTGGTATTTTATTTAACTGAAAGGTTTCATGTGGATGTAATAGAGATATTTCATTTATAGTTTTTAAAAGGCATCTATACCATAGATACTGGTAATGGTAATTTTCAAAATACATATCTAAGAAGAAGAATGGAAAAATATCTCAAAGCCTGGAGGGCGGCAGGTCAGTTTTCATCGATCTTTCTTTAGAAACTACTGGTGCTGAACCTACTCACAAACAACTTTTTAGAGGATCTGGTGTGATGTTACCGGCCACGGCAACACAGACAGACAACAATCCACTCTGCAGTGTAGCCACTTAGAGATGACTCTTGCAGCACCCCATGTTGCAAAAACTCCCCAAGACCCCAAAGGAAGGACACACCACCCATGCCATTCAGCTGCACCTGAACACAGGGAAACAGTGACGAAATTCTGACCAGGTGAGAGGCAAGGCGGTTGGATGGTGGTTCTGGATTTAACCATCTTGCTCGTTCTCATGGGATGAGGGTCACACGGAATAATCTAGACTGCTCGGCTCAGTAACACGTGCCCAGCTCCCACATGAGGCAGGAGCCACATTTGCAAATGCAACAAAGTATAGCTTGGCTGGTTTGCTTGGTGGCAAATCTTCACACGTGTACAAACTCATTTGGGTTACTTACAGGCACGCCTTCAAGACCGTCCCTGCCGGGTAAACCTCTCTCGCCCTTGGCCCCTGGCTGTCCCGGGAAACCTTTCATAAGAGACACAGAAAATAACAGCACAGCATTCACGAGTCACTTCTTTGAAGCCTCGTTTTTCCCCCCATGATTTAAAAGTGCAAAAGTCTTTCTATGAAGTGAATGATCAGTTGAAGAATCTCAAGAGAGCAATAACTAAAATTCCCAAAATAGGTTCAGAAAGGGAAACTGTGACCCCCAAATGCATACGAATAATACCCACACCCCCAGTGATCACTTAAGGAGAAACATTCTGTTAACTCCTTTTGGGATAACTACAATAACTAAAATTCCCAAAATAGGTTCAGAAAGGGAAACTGTGACCCCCAAATGCATACGAATAACACCCACACCCCCAGTGATCACTTAAGGAGAAACATTCTGTTAACTCCTTTTGGGATAACTACAATTGTGGAGCCGAGAGAACTGTTATGCTGCTACCCTTTTATTAGGAAATCTTTAGATGCCAACATTATAGGCACCTTGATCCTTTTCAGCATTGTGGACAGATCCCAGAAGTATGGCTTCATGTTCTCATGATTATGCACTAATTTTGAATGCAGAAAATTAGGTCTGTCCTGGAGTAAGATCTGTTTCTCTGTGAAGGCACTGATACAGGGTGGCAATTCTGACCTGTCCTTTTCATATTCTGGGTCTTACCGATTTCTCCTGGGGGGCCCTGTGGCCCGGGAGGCCCACGAAGTCCTGCTGTATCACAGACTAGGCAACCCTCTCCTTTCTGACCTAAACAAGGAGACACAGGGGTGCTGACATGTGACATGTGAACAGAAGTCTCCTAAGTGCGATGAGGAATAGACAAAGTCTGTCATTAGCATGTCACATCCAAACTTAGGTCTTCTCAGTTATTGAACCCGTCCTCTGGATGGTCCTGTCTGCTACTGGGCCAGAACCAGAGGAGCTGAGCTGTGCTCCGCTCGGCGGCACTGTGCACACGGCTGCCTTGGCACTCTCCACCTGCGACCACTGCTGCGTGGGTTAGTGAGCCCCCATCCTGAACCCAGCAGAGGGACAGGGGCTGCCTCACCAAAAAGTGACCCAGAAATTCAATTTTGTTTATCTGCCTGAAAAGAGTTGACTGTTGTAAATTTTTCTCTAATTCTAAAACTTCCCGTCTGTTTTTGCTTTGATTTAGTACTTTTTACTGAACTGTACATATAGCTCATGGACTTTAAACCTATGTCACTGGTTGATGATGTTCAATGTCAATAAGAGGCCACAAAAGCAAGAACAAATGCCTGGCCTGACACTAAGGACAGAAGAGAAGAGAGACCAGAGCACTGAAATACGGGAGGAAAAGTCCTCTGGAAATTCTAACATCTTAAGTCTTGGCTATCAAACTAAGCTCAAAGGCTTTAAGTATCTTAAATATACCTGTGTCTTAAACATTAAAGTGTCTGGTTTCTAGACACAAATTGGGCACAATATAAAGCAAACACTTGTGGAGAAACCCCTACAAGGGAACCCCTGGGGGTCCTCTGAATTACTCTGCCCTGCTTGCGAGCCTAGAGGTGGATGGGAGACCAGCCTGCAGGCTGATAGTGCTGTAACAGGAGCATAGAGACAAGGGGAAGAAAGACGCTTCTTCTGGGATTTGGGGGATGGATAAATGAGATTTTAGTGTAAAGAACCTCTGGCCACTGGATGTGTCATAAAATGGAACAGCCTATTTCAGAAAGTACTAAGCACCTGCTAACTAGACGGTCTCATTAAAAACCAAATGGCAAACTGAAGGGTTGCACCCCTGTGATGACTTCTAAGATCACTTCCACCTAAGGTTCTGCAATGTGTGTGGTTGTCAAAATTCTAAGATGGTAGTTGAAACTGTTTTTCATGTAGCATTTATGTTTTAGGCTTTTGAAGACCAAAAATCCTTACAAAATAACCAGAAATGGTACACCTTGGGGTTGATTCTGGGGGACAACCTCCTACTTATTCTACTTTTGGGTTATTAATATTTATGCAAATATAGGAATACCCATTGTTTACCCCACTCTAAGACAGAACTGTTGGTGCAGTGATAATCCACCTGTTTCCAAGATTGCTGAAAAGAAAGATGTGTCTTTTGTTGATGTTACAGCAAACATTTGAAAAGATTAAACTTGAGAGCCAACGGTAAAGGTGCTTAATGCATCAGCAGCAGATTTGCTCACATTGATTATGCAAACGTGGCTTAGAGGGTAGTGAGCTTTCTATGCACAGACGTGTGATTTGGCTTGGAGCAGGACGCGCATTCTTTGATAATGGAACTCTATAATACTCTGCACTGAAGGACTGTGAGACTGTATCAGTCTGAGGGTTTAATCTGCTGACCGTGGCCATAGCAACAAGACTGATGTCACTGTCCATGGAAAGGATAAAGAGCAGTAACTGTCACCTTCAGGGCTACGTCTCCACCCTCCTCTCCCAGATCACTGCTCTCTTGCAAAAGCCCAACATCAGGACAATCTCAACTGAGTGTGGAAAGACACTTATTCTAGGAATGGATTTTGAGGGTAGTTTCAAATAAAGGAAGAATATATCTAAGCTCACCCTAACCTGACTCCAAAGCCAGCAAGGATGTGGGCGGAAAAATCATATGCACGAACACAACCACCATGTTTCAAAAAAATTAAAATCTCTTACCTTTCTCTCCAACTTCGCCTGCCAATCCTGGCTGCCCTGGAATTCCAGGAGGACCCTGATTACCTGGTGGTCCTGGCTGACATTCCACAATTCCATCTGAAATTGTAAAAATTATAGGATCATGGCTAGGTAGTTTTATCCTCTCTTAATTCAGTTCAATCTCTATTATAGAACCAAAACAGTTTAGGCTGTTTGGTAAGTAAAGAAATCCACCTTTAGTTTGCCTCAAAATAATAAGGTATCACTTTGCAAAAAGAGAGCCAGCACATCCAGTGTCACCTGCTCACCATCCCAAGCAATCTCGGCTAACATTTCTGTTTCACAAATTCTAAAGCACTCTTCAGTTCATTAGCCCTGTCCTATATATCATTTCATTTTCATCTTGCAAAGTACATACCATCAACCTTATTTAATAGATTAAGAATCTGAGGCTCAAAAAAGTTAAGTAGTTAAGTGATTTGTCCATGGTCATGGCTCTGTTATGTTGAAGCTGAGACTAGAATGACTCTATTCCTAAGCAAATTTACAGCAAAGGAATCAGTATTTTAGAGATGCAGACTGTCCCTGGGGAAATGCCTCTAACTGTGCACATTCAATCTGAGCATCATTTACGGAAACAGGCATGAAAACAAATATCAGTACTACCAACACCATCTGTCATGGCTTCTAGTTAAAAAAAAAAAAGTATTGTTTTATAGTTAGGAGAGCCACTGCAATAGTTTGTATTTCTTTAATATCTTTGAAGAAAAATGGCGGTGTGAGCAATTTAACATGCACATTTCTGCCAAGCCTTTCGTCATGAGCACAGTCCTAACACCTGTGAGCTAGCGCGGAAGACTTCCTCACACCTTACACGATGAGGACCGTGGCAGTCACCTGCAGGAGGAGGACACATGGTCTGGGAGGGGTGTCCTCCCTCTGGTTGGGTGTGTTAACCAGGGTCAGCCTTTCCAGCTCCCCACCCAGCTAGAACAAGAACACCTGAAACAAGCAAGAGCTTCCCAGTTTTATGAGTTGGTTTATAGCGTAGCTGAAAAAGTTAGTCTCCAATGTGTAGGAACGGACATCGGGGAGAAAGCGTTCTTGCTTAGTTCGTTGCTCATTTTTTTTCTGTGAGCTTCTCCTGACATAGCACAGGAGGTGACAAAGCCTGAGCTGGTGACAACTGTCTGCTGTGGCAGCCATAGCTACAGACCCGGCCTGTTGTCTCCCATACTGGTTGGCCTCCTGTTGACACTCCATCCATGCACAACAGAGACCATCCATCTTGGACAAAGGGGACTCCATTTTCACGCTTCCAAAAGCGGTCCCTAAATCACTTAACCATAAAGAACTCGCATTTCCCAGCCCTGCAAGCCTAGGGTGTATCAATTCCCTGATTCTGGGAATGTAGGTTCCTGAACATGGAAAGACATAACATTATTATGTTCCTTTTCCAGAACATACCTCCTGCATGCCTCATCTCAACTATAATCCCTTCATGTCCCTGGTAAAAAAGCAATTATACATCCTCACCAAAGTCAACCTAAAATAAGTTTAAATTTGAAGCAAGAGTGTAGTGATTATTGCTGAGGGGTTCTGAAATGCAGGTCTAGAGCCTGCATTTCACAGCATCTGCTCACTGCAGACACCTGCAGCCGTGGATAGCTGAGAGCCAGGTGTCAGCATTCAGAATGGGGACACAGCAGCAGAATCGGGACATGGAAATCTCCACATTGCATGGTTAAAGGGCTATGGATAGGTCTCAAGGTAGCAATAGTTTTAAGATGTAGCCTCTTTAACATACACTATAAATCTAAATAAAAATCTCATTTGTAAATTATCACTTAATACTCTGTGATTAGGAATTAATTTGCACTGACTAAAAAGGGCAACCTGGAAAATTGGGATGGTAGACGTTAAATGTGTTCAGTTAACACATGCTACTCACTTAACAATAATGGAGAGTTCGCACTTTTAGGTAAAATGTGTCCAAATTTCCAAATACCCAAAAAATCCAAAAGAGTGTTCTTCTCCCATATTTCCCCACAGGTGGCTCCCTCACCACCTCCATGTCTTTGCTGATCACGACCCCCCTCCCCACCCCAGAACTCCCGCTTAGCTCATCCTCTGTGCTTGTCACCTCCCGCATGTCACAGAAGCTGCTTATCACCCGTGCTCGGGAGGACGGGGTAGTGTGTGAGTTCTGTGTCTGCTCTAGAACAGTGCCCGCTTCCCCGTGGGCACTTCCTCCCTGTGGAGCGAACCAGGACCCGAAGGCCCCTCTGACACTCACAACCTTCTCTAGGACACAGAGAGGAGAAAGGACTTTAGACTGAGTGTCTCCTGGACTTCAATGTTTCATCTTCATTTTCCACATTTCACAAAATGACGAGAGAGGACAAGGAAGTTCTGTAAAGTCACAGAGCATCTGTCCATTTCCCACCCAAATTCCTGCCAATCCTTTCCCAGTGAAGTTGTCGATATGGAATCGATTGTCCTATCCAGTCCTTATCTGGCCTCCATATCCATGAAAACTCCCTTTCATAAAGATGTGTTGGAATTCTAGCAAATACACCCCACTGGCACTTAAAACCTGTGAATGCTTCTTTAACCAACCCCACAGAGGATCGGCATTTAGGTGGTCCGTGGAGGACACATCGGTTCTGATCGGGCAGGTCCTGAAGGCCTGCTTTGGAAATGTGAACACACTCTCATTGGACCAGTTGACTTAATGTCTGAAATCTTCTTATAGTTTGCTCTGGTGTTATGTTGGGATCACAGGACCACCTTAAGTGAACCAAGAGTTTAGTGTTAGGCACTCAGCTTTTATGGAGGGCTGAAATAAGAAAATTCCAGGTGACATGCTGCTCAGGTTTGAAGTCATTCATTATGTTACCACACACACTTATGCGATCTGTGCCCATGAAATCCCTTCTTCCTTATTTGAATGTGCGTGCGTGTGTGTGTGTGTGTGTGTGTGTGGTTAGTAGTAGTTTGTATCTCTAGACAAAGTAGGGTGTGTTCTGATCTCGATAAGAACTGTACAACTCAACCAGTTTGCTTTTTAACTTCAAAGCTGGTTAACAAGTTACTTATTCCTTTAAACCGGTTTTTCTTTTAAACGTTAACTATGCCTTTTTGTAATGTGGTTAATTTTGTGAAGATACCCAAGTGGAATACAAATAGCTGACCAATGACTGGACGTCCGAGCCACTGTGAGGAGCGGTCCCAGTGACACATGAGCCCGCCCCGAGGGAACTCACTTGTGTAGCCCGGCTGCCCAGGGGGCCCAGGGGGTCCAGGAGGGCCTGGGGTCCCATCCCTTCCACTTGGTCCTGGCAAGGAAACTCCTGGAAATCCTTGGTCGCCTTTTTCTCCTCTTTCACCAGGGAAGCCGGGAGCACCAACCTGCCCCGGTACAGGGAAGCCTGGAACCAGCACAAAATCTCATGTAAATAATCTCCAGGCAGGGGACATTCACAGCACAACTAATTTTCTTAACTCTGTCCAAGGCGAAATGAGTAGCAGACATCACCGAGAGGGGAACTGCTCTAGACAAGTAAACACAAGTCCAGTCGGCAGGCTTCCGACCACATCAGTGCCCACAGCCAAACGTTTCCTACAAATTAACTCTAAGGAGAAGGGACTCGTTAGCGAGACACTAAAATCTGTGAGTTCCTCTCACTGCAAGTAGCATTCCCCACGTATGAATGAAGAGGCTGTGGAGGGCGTGTTCCATTTCCACTTGGAGAATAAGGACGTGAAAATGTCATTAGACAAAGCAATCGGGGACATAAAGCAAATGGGTGCTGACTGGGTTGAGGGTCTAGAGGAAATGGCAGAAAAGCAAAGGTAAGGGCACATAAGATGCCTGTGAAAGGGTCTGAAGTCACAGGAGCGGGTGACACGTGAAGAGACCAGACAGCATGAGCTGTGACAGCTGAGGAGGCTTTAGAAGCGATGCTCGAGAGGATGAAGGTTGGGGGCCACACTGCTCCAGGGAGGACAGAGCCAGCGTTGGTGTGACAAGGGAGAGCCTGAGAAGCAGGACAGACGAGGGAGGTGGGACAAGGCAACGGAGGGTGAGCAAGCCCACAGCACAGCGTGTTGATGGTGGCAGACATTCAGTGTCCTGACTGGCGGTGAGTGAGCAGAGGAAGCCTCTGACTGCAGGAGATGGGACAGCTCCCAGGAGGGAGGCCAGCCAAGGAGGAGCCGAGGAGGCAGGGACCCGGCGGCCGTGTGCGAGGACCGAGGACTGAGGACTGGCTTAGGGCGGCTGGCGTGACACAGGGCGAGCCCATGCACCCTCCAGCCAGAGCTATCCTGGGACATAGTTTTCAACATTGTGGGTTAAGAGTGTGGTGTGGATAAATGGTCACAGAAAGTAAACATGGCACACGCTAAGGGAACACGTAAAGTGACTTGTCCCCTGGAATCAAAGAGAAGAGAGTGGCTGAGAAAAGGGATGGTTTTAATGGGAGATCCAAAAGTTTTCTTAGAAAGAAGAAAAAGTAGGAGCAGATGAAGGCCCTGCCTGGAGCCAGGTGTGGGGTGTCGCCTGTTCCCACAAAAAGGAAAAAAAGAGGCTCTGGGAAAACTCTGAACTGTGAGAAAGGAAAACAATAAAATAATAAGCAAAAAGGATTAAAAAACAAAATTATATTTAAAAAATCAAAAACAAAGCACGAAGCTTAAGGGCCATGAGCAGTCGGTTGTGTCTCAATGCTGGGGCCCTTGAGAGCTTCCATCAGACATACCGGGTCTGCTCTCGGGCCCGGGAGAACGCCATGTGTGCACGCACACGCGTGCAGACACACCTGGGTGTGTGCAGACACATGCATGCCACTCCTAGCCCTGGAAGACGCGATGGACTAGGAGGTGCAAACTAGCACACAGGAAGCGGTGCTGCTGATGCCGGGGAAAAGCAAAACCACAGGTGACCAGAGCAGGTGGCAGGGGTGCCGTCCTAGAGGCTCAAGGTGAGAAACGTTCCAGAGAGAGGGGATGTGGGATAGAGACACTGAGGGGAAAGAATCTGCCTGTGCTGGAATCGGGGACCTGTGGAAAGACTGGACGCTTTCCAAGGGAGAGCAGGTCAGTCCTGATGAGAGCTGAGGGCCCATGCCCGGCGCACATGTTTATTAATGACGTGCTACTCTGTAACTTATAAAATGCAAAACACTTATCAAGGAGCACATTTTGCTTTCACAACTAGAAAATGTGTAAATAATATTGCTAGCAAGTTTATGAAAATGTCTGATGTACATAATAAACATATTCAGAATGGAAGCCACAGAGAAGGTGTACGAATATTCTACCATAAAATCAGTTACGGGTTCTCACCTGGAGGGCCTGGTGGGCCTGGTCTTCCTGCGAAACCTTGAAAGAGAAAGAAAGGAGGACAAACTGAGAGCAGTGCGCTCGGTTCCATAACACTCACTCGACACTGCTCTGCTAAGTGTCTTGCTTGCTGTGCCCACATGTACCCACGCTCAAGGGGAACGTGGAAAACAGAACTGGAAACCTTTGGAGCATCCTCTGTGGACATGCCATGTGCCTGGAGCTACAGTAAAGGGCTCCAGGGTACCCCCGGAAACAACAAAGCATGAACTTGGGGAAGACCCGGTCACCAGACAGTCCTGCGAGGCGTGCAGATGGTCTCAAGACACAGGTAAGTGCAGGTCAACGCAGGAAAGGAAAAAGAGAAAGGGTGCGGGGGGAAGGGAGGGACACAGCCAGGAAAGCTACCTTTTGGGCCCGGCTCTCCTCTTAACCCTGGAGTTCCTGGGTAGCCCCGTTCTCCTTTCTCTCCCAAAGGGCCTGTGCCTATAACCTGAATTAAAGAAGAAAAGACGGTCATCACGTGGCAGAGGCGTGGCGGGGGTGTGGCTGGTCCTGTGTGGCACAGCGCTGTGGGTGAAGGAATTAACATGCGTTTATTATCTCAAGAAATATGATAGTAAAGAAGTAGCAGCAGAAGACAGGAGGGCGTCTCGAACACACATGGAATAAACACTGCGCAGTGACCTCTTTGCAGAGGGCTCTGCAGGCAGCTTGGTGTCCGCTTGTGATCATCTACCTGGCAACTGCTTTCGTCACACTCTAATGATGCAAAGTTGGAATGACATCAATTTGAGGTTTTGGTTTGGAATTTCTAAACACACATACATGCACAAAATGAATAATGTACTTCACAGGGTATTATCAGAAGGACGGCTTTAAATTTCCTCAGCTGTAAGCACAGGAACACTCAATTTTTTTTATTGAAAAAGGTTTTTTGTTGTTATTGTTTAAATGACCTAAAGTGGGCACTTCTTTAAGGCCACAGGGACACAGGCCAAGAAAAAGGCGTTATTGGCCTCATTTAAAAGGAAAAAACTCATTCACCCTGATTATAAATTATTGAAATTCAAGGAAAACGGCAAATTCAAGCATTGCATGTTATCTTTAAAATATAACTCCATTGTATCAATTATATGAATGGTTACTATTGAAATTTCTTTGTTACATATCTTGATCCCCCACTCCACAGTGTACATCAAAATAATGTGCTGTCCACCATAAATATATACAACATTTACTTGTCAGTTAAAAACAAACAAAGCAAACAACTTTAATATAAAGAAAAACAAACAAATAGAATGTGCTGGTGAGGTCAAGGTAAAAACAGGACACTGCAACGCAACAGTGGATCACAAACACGGGATCATAAATACACGCGGAAGTATTAAAGCATTAAGGAGGCTATGAGATGATCCTATTTCTGGAAGCGTAGCCTAAGGAGGACTTGTCCGATCCCACACTCTCCCCACCAGAAAAATGGCATCTACAAAAGTTCGCCGCATCTCACCTGTGGGCCTGCAACAGCTGCAGCAAACCAGGGATATTTTCATCATTTCAAAGAAGATTTGGGGGAAAATGGCTAAAACAATTATGCTACAACACTCTGACAGGATACTGAAAATGATCATTACAAAGGTAATTTGCAATCATGAAGAATGTCCATTTTTTTAAAAAAGTGTTAGGTATATCAATCGCAAGTATGCAAAAATATGCATATGGACCAGGAGCAAGATGTTATTTGCAAAAATAGAAATTGTTTTGCTAGAATAGTCAAATCATACATGAACTGTTTCTCTTACTGAAATTCTCCTTAATGCACTATTTTTTTGAAAAAAAAATGGTTTCTTTTTTGGGGTAGCTGGCTGGTATGGGGATCCTAACCCGTGACCTTGGGGTTACAAGGCTGTGCTCTAACCAAGAGAGCTAACAAGCCAGCCTCTTATAAGAGAGGTTTCAAAGTGTGTTGCTGATATTCTTATCTCCCTGTGCAAACCTTTTCATTTTCAGTCCTTTAAGAATATGGAGAAACTATCAAAGTGTAATAAAAATAGTAAACTCCATGCAATATGAATTATAAAATTATTTCAAACAGCATGCACACACTTAATGTAAAAATGCGGTCCTAGGGACTGTCACGGAGCTGGGCTTTATGTACCCGTCTGTCTCTTTCCCCCTTCTCTTCATTTCAAACACCCCCAATACTCCAACACACAGAACTTTTACTCACACTTCCAGGTGGGCCCGGAGGACCTGCTTCTCCTTTTTCACCCTACGAAAGAGCAAATGACTTTTACTTGCATATTTTTACCATAAATATGGTCTTGCAGACCAACTTTTTTTTCTGGTAAAATAGAGGTCTGCTTCGTATCTCTCCTTGTAAGTAGCTTAAGTGCTCTGTGACTGTTAAACAAAAACAAATACATTTCATTTTGCTTTTCATAAACATGACATCTGGAAATAAAGATTTCTATAAAACATACATTGGAAGCTCATTACTCACATTACAAAAGAGCTCACAATATTGTTCTCCTGACCACAATCTCCCTCAGACAACTTTAATAGAATCATTGGTAGGCTGAATTAGTAAACAGTGGTTTTCAATAAAATTTTTAAAAATGAAATAAAATAATATAAAAACGTGATTAATTTCCAATTATTTTTTCTTAACGAAATCATTTTATATGAGGTGTTTAGGTGATGATTGTCTTAAATTTCCATTGGAAGACATAATATACAGTGTTGAAAACACTGAAAACATTAGTGAATAAATCCTGATTACTTTGAGGCTTAATGCAATCCATATCAGATTTTTAAAAAAAAAGAAATTAACCCTTTTATATCTATGTTCTTATATATATATATCATCATCGTAATTTAGAAAGTCCTAAGATATGCAAATTATGCCATGAATGTACCTTTTTCATTTTATATTAAAGCATTAAACTAGAAATGAATGTTTTCATTTTCCTTACATGAATAAAGAAGAGACTTTAGAAATATCTACAGGACTTATAAAATACCTACTATATTCTAAATATATGTACCATTTAAAAATGTACAGAGTTTTACATATAAAACTACAGTAAAACATTTCTTTCTCCTGTCCCTGGCTTGAATAAAAAGAAAAAACCTTGAAGCCCTCTCCCTAGTTTTTCCTTCACCATTAATGACAAATATTTCAAAATTATTTATTTTAGTAGAGCTTTACATTTCCTAGTCTTATGATTAAAAGAGATAAATGAAGCAACAGTGAGTTTTTCTGCCTATCCGATTGACAAATATTTTGGGGGGGTTTTTTGTTTGTTTGTTTTTCTTTTGTCTTTTTCGTGACCGGTAAGGGAATCGCAACCCTTGGCTTGATGTCGCCCGCACCTCGCTCAGCCAGTGAGCGCACCGGCCATTCCTGTATAGGATCCAAACCCGCGGCGGGAGCGTCGCTGCGCTCCCAGCGCTGCACTCTCCCGAGTGCGCCACGGGGCCGGCCCTTGACAAATATTTTTGAAAGTTTGATAATACCCAGTTGCCAAACGAGAGGGCCCTGAGCTGGCAAAGAACTTTTCTGGGAGCAATGTGGTGGCGTGTGAAAAAAGCTTCATAAAAAGAGTCTGAATGGGGACTTAAAAATTGTACTTTTAGGAGTTTATGACTGGGAAATGATTAGACAAATGACAAAAATACTTGTAATCATAAAAATTTGAAAATGACCTAAATACCATGTAATAAAAGACACAGATGTTAAAAATGTTCATATGTACAACTACCTTTATGGACATTGAAATAGATCCTCCTTATATCTAAGTGAAAAAGCAAGATATAGTATTCAATACCATTTTTTTTTAAGTATATGCCTGTGTGTGCACACAGGACCAACCTTCACTCTGACCGTTTCTGAGTGGGTAGTAGAAATGTTAGATAACTTTCTTTTCTTCATTATATCTTTCTGCATTTTCTGTTGTTTTTTCATCAGAAAAAAAACTAGTCTACTACAAAAAAAGGCACAAAACTTGAATGAGTGTAATATTTTGTATTTTTTTCTTTAAAACACTCATACACATAAAGAGAACCACTAAATTAAGTGGTATTTTTACACAAATGGAGCATAAATAACTTTTTTCTTTGAGTCCAGAGTCCTTTATTCTAGAAAAAAAATGAACAAACTTCTAGGTTGAACTACAAAATGAAGGTAAAAACTCAAAACAGTGTAACGAGTTACCTGAGGGCCCTGACGGCCTGGGAGCCCCGGGTATCCTGAGTCACCAGGAAAACCCTATAATGAAAGACAGAGAGCAGCAAGTCAGCAGCTAGTGACGGCGTGGGGTGACTGCTTCTAAAAATTGCAGAGAAAAATACTTACTGGACTCCCTTTTTCTCCTTTTTCACCATCTTTTCCAGGTTTTCCCTGTACAGTAAAGACTTAAACGTTAGCATCTCATAAATAATATTTATGGCAGAACACCAATGCTCTGATTCTAATACAAGTTAATATAGCGTCTCTTTTATGAAACGACAGCAGGGTGAGTGAGGGCTGAATGTGAGCTGACAAGGCTACGACAGTAAGTCATGTACTGTACGGTGAACAGCGTGAAAAAGTTAGGATGAAAGGGAACGTCTCGATTTTTAAAGACGGGAGTCTGATGAGCTACACATCTAAGGTATCATCCCATTTTGGTAACAGCTAACACTGAGTTTTCCCATCAGCTGGTGATTATGGGGTGGCTGATAGACAAACGATTTATTTTAATGGGGGTTTCTGCATGTTATTTCAGGTGGAAACCGAAGGGCTCGGGCCGCAGGCAGCTGGGTAGGTTTCCTGCCACCACTACTCCTGAAGTTCACGTTCATCTCGGCATCTCGGGGTGGCTGCGCGTCCAGCCTGGTGTTGTTGGGGACCTCAGAGCCACCCACCGGTGGACGGCGCCTCACCAGCCACCTTCCCCCACCTTCGGTGCGGCACGGGGTCCCTGAACAGCGAGGCCTACGCCTTCCCCAGAGACCGTTCAAGTGCGGGGAGCTCACAAAGACTTCAGAAAGGCCTTCGGGAGATGAAAGGGATGAACGACAAAACCCTATGAGCCTTTCTCATCCTTGTGTTTCTGTGAACCTGAGATCTTAGCAACAACGGGACAATTATGTCACAAGGAGGAACAAGCGGACTTTGGGAAACACTCACCCGGGGACCCGGCTTTCCCGGTTCACCTTTCTCTCCGACCCCTGGCATTCCCTTAAAGGAACAAAAAGAGGAAGCGTTAGGTTCGTTAGTAAACTTAAGTAAACTATTAAATCGGGTAAATCTTAAATTTCAGGTGAAATAAGCTTGTGACTTAAATCCAGTATTTTATAATCTTTCACAAAAAAATAATGATGATAGATAGGAATTATGTATTTACCTGAAATCCAGGTTCACCTTTTTGACCCTAGAAGAGTTTAAAGAGAGAGACAGAGAGATCAGGACTATCTAATGGCTATATCCACTTTTATATGCCACATAAAAGGAAAAAGAACGCTCTCTCTGGTATTAACAAGCTCACAGTGGCCTCCCGGGCTCACTTCCCAGCAGTGACTGGGTCATGGGCTTGAGAAGGGCAGAGCTCACTTTGCTGGATCCACAGCAGATGACCCCAACCTCCTCCTGCCCCAGCTGTCTCCCTCCTGCCACCAGCTCCTCCCTGACTCTGGGTGCATCGAAGAAGCCCTCGCTCAGTGAGACGGCTCCGCACGGGTCTTGGGCCGACGCGTGTCCAGCTGCCTCTGCTCTCAGGGGTGCTTGCATGTCATAAAATGGAGAGCCCGTCAATCTGTTTTTCAGGTCAGTATTGAATGTAACTGGAAATTCTGAATTTTGACCCAGTTTCTCATTGTCTCTTGAAATTCGTATCTTGAAATTAGAAGACAGCATTCCTTCTCTAATTCTTTCTAATTCTATCGCTGGATGAAATCCATTCATACCTTTTCTCCCTTGGTGGCATAGTCTCCTTTTTCTTGAATTTGAGCTTGTCCTGGTACTCCTGGAGGCCCACTGACTCCTTGGTCACCCTGTTTATGCAAAAATTGAGGATGAATTAGGTATAAAAATAATTAAGCAGAGAAGAAAAAACGCAGAGGGGGGGAAAGCCTAAAACAAAGCACCTAATTTTAAAATGTAATCATGCTTTATTCATTTCTGGTCCATCTTTGCCTCAGCAGAAAATTAAGTTTCAGTAGGAAGATGGTATGACAGGTAACTAAAGGCAGGAGGAGACTCTCACTTCCCAGGGGCCAGGAATGCTGGCTGCTACCATCTTGGGTAATAGCAATGCAATCTGGACACAGAAGGACGCATCCACACATGGATCTGCACACAGAGTGCACTACCGCATTTTGATGGCCCAGGGGAAATGCACACACACTGCCTAACAGAGCTTGGGAAGAGAGGAGGTGTTTTTACGTAAACCAAAAGTAAAACCATCGAGAATCTCCTTCCTCAGGCATCCTAACTGCTGGGTACTCTTGGAAGTAAAGTGAAATCTATTCACGGCACAATGAGTGAGGTTTAAAATATCAACTGCGTAAATTTCAGAGTCACTTTATTGTGAGGTTTATGGAAAAAATGGGCCAAAAATTGGGGTGGAAAACAGAGACCCACTGGAGAGTCTGGATCTGTCCTGGCCCCACTGCATGTGGCACCCCCTGCACGCGACCACCGACATCAGCGTGAGCATCGGTGACGAGGAATCCAGGACTTCACAGCGTCTGCAGCAGTCCCCTCTTAGCTCGTGCCCCGTGTCCTCCGTCTGACCCAGGGAAGCTGCCGCAGGGAACAGCAGAGGCCCAGGGACCCACCGTCTGCCTCCCTCTTCCCACGCTGGAGCAGCCCGCTCCACTCTGTGCCCTCCCTGCTCCCACTTGAGAAGAGAGGCTGGTGGGCAGGGGACAGGAGTCGAGCCACCTGGCAATCGTGTTCCATCCTAGTTTATCAGTGCAGCGTTAACTAGAGCTGCGCTACCAACAGTCAAGTCCTAAACGCTCCTCTTTTATAATAGACTCTAGGTCTGGCTTTTATCACTGAGGAAGAACATCTTGACTGAAGTCTGTGTACCGATAACTGTACCCTCTGCTTGTCAGACCACACGGAGAGCTCCTATTCAAGGAGGTGGGATGAAGCCAGTAACTCTAGCATGTCAAGGAAAACATGTTGTCAAACTCAGGAACATGATGCAGAGAAGGGTCACTATGAACATAAAGTTGGTCCAGAGGCGGAAATTCTGTCGTGTTTAGAACTGTGAGTTCAAACACGAAAACACTCCACTGAAGTGTACTCACCTTGTCCCCTTTCGGTCCTTGAAAACTTAAGCCCATTTGCCCCTGTTGATTAAAAGTTAGGTTTTTATTGTTAGAGCTGTCGACTCCGCTCAGCCGTCCCACAACCCACATAAAATGCTAGAAGATGGTGCATCTCACCACATGTTCTCACTCATAACTGGCTGCTAGGAAGGAAAGAAGGGAAGGAAGGAGGGAAGAAAGAAAGAAAAGACCTCAACAGTACACTGAACTCTCAGGAGGGGAGAGCAAACCTAAGGACACTAGAGATGGGGGGCAGGGAGGCAGGGGGTTGGGAAGCAATAGGTCGGGCGAGGTGCATAAAGAAATATCGTGATTTGTAAGAATGAATAAGTTAATAATAAATTTAAAGAATTTTTTTAAAAGTTAAATAAAATAATAAGTCATGATTTTAAATATATATATATGTTGCATTTTTGCAACCCCTGCATGAACAGGCGTTATTATTGCACATTGTCCAACTGATTCACTTGTTCATTCAACTAAATTTAACAAACAACCAAAAATAAAAAAGATGGTGAATTTCAAGTAATAGCTTTGTCCCACAACTACCAAAAAATTTTCAAGATCATTATGATCATGCTGTGTTCAACAAAAGTTCTATA
>NW_007727612.1:47504-56840 GCF_000696425.1 Galeopterus variegatus | reverse complement strand
AATTTAAAGAATTTTTTTAAAAGTTAAATAAAATAATAAGTCATGATTTTAAATATATATATATGTTGCATTTTTGCAACCCCTGCATGAACAGGCGTTATTATTGCACATTGTCCAACTGATTCACTTGTTCATTCAACTAAATTTAACAAACAACCAAAAATAAAAAAGATGGTGAATTTCAAGTAATAGCTTTGTCCCACAACTACCAAAAAATTTTCAAGATCATTATGATCATGCTGTGTTCAACAAAAGTTCTATAACAACCTTTTTCTTTTAATTTAAGGTTTTTAAACTCTGGCTTTAGAAAACTAAGGGAAAGATCAGTGATTCCAAAGTAATAATTAAGGGAAGAATGGAAGGAAAGATTGATAGACTGATAGATAATTGATGGATAGGTACATAGATGATTGATTGATTGATAGATAAATGTAGATAAATGCTTAAATATATAGATAGATAAAGATGACATAGTTTTCCAAAATTTTTACAGAAACTTACAGAATGAGTTATGACAATTTCATGACAGTCTTATACTAATGACAAAGAACAGTAAATGAAAAAAAAAAACTTTACCTTTTCACCTGGAGGGCCAGGAGGGCCTGGGGGACCCTGGGAGAGAAATCACTTTAATTAAATATGATTCAACTCTAGTGAGCCTTAAATCCTTCTTTGTGCTAAAAATCATCTTAAGATTCCGTGGTTAACATGATCATTTATTTGTTAAGTATTTTTCCTGTGCAGTAGAACTGTAAAACTTTAAAAATAACCAGCAATTGGTCCAGGACAATTATTAACAGGATTGGAAATACCTCAAAATCTTAGGTGTTGCCCTGTGGACTCCCATAACCTAAGAACGCACCAAGATGAGCTGCTAGAATGAGGCATGGCCACCAGCCAAACTCCCCAGGGTCCCCAGAGTTTTCACCTTGAGAATTATGTTTGTCCACTTTAGATATAATTGTTTATCTTAAAAAGCTGGGTTTTCTTTGAGTGAGTAGGCTATAGTGAAATTAGAAACTTCCAATGTTTGCAACAAAGTTTGAGAAAGCTTTTCCCAATCATTTTAAAATGGAAAAACTAGTCATTTTTGACTCATAAAAACTGCCCATTTATTTGCGAGAATATAAAAGAGACTACATTTACACGATGGATAGAAGAATAATTTCTGGATTTTAGAAAAAAAGAAAATGAAAAAAAAGTAAATTAAAAACATAAGCCTGAGACGCTCTAAGAGCACTCCGTCAGGCCGTGGAAGGATGGCAAACTCGGGGGCGTCACCTGGAGCTCGCGAACATGGCACTTGGAACATAGGTGCATCTCCTTGACTGTAACTCTCTTGCGCTCTCAAAAATGTCACAGTGGGGAGGAAATGATGGCTTCCTTCCACTGAGAATTAGTAACTGTGCAGGAGGCCAACGACAGCACAGTCTCCTGGAGGTTCATCTCCGGGTGCTCGGTTTGTAAATTCTTAATAACAAATAAAGTGCAGTTTCTGCATTGCCGCCTGGTTGTGTCCACAGCTCCCAGCAGATCCAGAGCTTCTTGTATGATTATGTTTCTGCAAATCCGTCTCCCCTGCTCCAGGTGAGGTCACCCATGCAGAGCCTGCCTTATCCGTCTTTGAACTCCACTGTCTCAGTCTGTGGGTATCCCTGGTTTCCAGCCAGCCCCTCAAACAATGACTGTGTTACCTGTTTTGACTATTATTACCCTTTCCCCACAGCTCTGGGAATATGAGGACCATGGATGCTGACCAAACATTTTCATAAGAAAGAAGCTGATTCTGCCATATCTAAATTAAAAGGGATCACCTTTGCATAGAGTTTTCATAAAATCACTCATTTTCACACCTCGACACAGCGCTCTTTGAATAGCTGCCTCAGAGAGATATCCCCAAACACTTACTGGTGGTCCAGTAAATCCTGGAGGGCCAACGGGACCTTGCAGCCCTGGTAATCCTGGTGAGCCCTATAAATGATTGAGAAAGAAAAGAATTAAAATGCAAGCTAGGAGGTGGTGCAGCCCGTGCTTATAATTCTTTAGCAGATGCTTACTGGCATCCCTGGGATTCCAGGAAACCCTCTTTCGCCTTTCAACAGTGTCCCAGGCACATGGCCCAGTATTTGACCTGGGTCCCCCTAGAGGATGAAAAAGAAGAGGAAGACATAAATATTCATGTAAAGATGCTTGAAATCACCTGAATAATAGGCAGGTATTACTGGTACGGGAGTCTAAGCTGGAAATAAACAGACTGGCCATCTCCCCCTCTCATCACTACTGTCCCATGACCAGCATAGCTGCTGCACGCTCAACTCAGCTGCACCAAGGACGGAATACAGAGGCAGCTCACTGTGCACGTGACCGTCCCACATTCCAGACAAGGGCCCTGGTCGCTGGTAGAAAGACTGCGTGACCACAGGCTGTTCTCACAAAATAAGGATTATCTTCTGAGAAAAGAGTCAGGATAAGTATTCCCATAAAAGCAGGGTGTGATGGTAAACTTTATCCGTCCACTTGGCAGGGCTGTATTTTTTGGTTAAATGCCAGTCAAGGTGTTACTGGAAGGCATTATTTAAATCAGTGGAAATTTAAATCAGTAGACTCTGAGTAAAGAGATTACCCTCCCTAATGTTGGTGGGCCTCATCCAATCAGTTGAAGGCCTTAAGAGAAAAAAGACCACCCTGCCCCCAGGAAGTGGGAATTGTCCCTGCAGACGGCCTCAGCCTCGGACCGCAACGTCTGCTCTTGCCTGGTGTCCAGCCTGCTGCACGCCCTGAGAATTTTGAACTTGCCAGCCCCCACAGTCTCATGAGCCAATTCCTTAAAATGAATCTCCCCTCTCTTCTCTTGTTCATCAGCTCTGTTTCTCTGGAGAACCCTGACTAATACACACGGCTGTTATGAGGACACTGTCTCCTAGGAATTCTTAAACACGGGACACAGGGACGCTCGCCCCCACTCAGACACAGGGCTGTCTCTCGTGCAGCTACTGGAAAACTAGAAGCTTCGCCTTCCCATGGCTGCTCCACATGCCCGGCCACTGCGCACCCCGGGCTGTCCAGGCCCCGTGCACAGCTGACGACGGGCGGTGCTCAGGCCAAGGTCAGGGCGATAGGAGCAGCCTAGCCCCGAGACAGGATCCCCTGCCTGGGAAAGGCCTTAAAAGGTTAATTTCTGTGAATTTAGCAGAGGGTCCTCCTGAGCACAATTCTTCTGTCCCCGCTCGCTGATTCCTAGTGAGGAGCTCTGGAGTGGCTGGGACAGGGCCCAGCCCAAGTGGACTCGCTGCCACACTCACCCACGGAGCAAAAGTGTGTCGTCTGCTCCCGGGAGAGCCCGTGGTGGGACAGTGGGAAGGACGGGACATATTTGGGAGAAATTCTGGATGTGAAAATGGCAGGACTTTGTGATTAGAGGACACAGGGAGAGATGGGCACAGAGGGGAGAAGAGGAGGAGGAAGAAGGAGAGGGAGCCAGGAGGAAGGGCAGGAGGGAGGGAAGGAAGGGATAAAAAAGAATCGACTCGATCACACGTGGCTCTTCCAGAGTAAAACCAAAGTCAGGAGGGACGCCTCTGGGTCTCTGGTGGGTGCCGCGGGTGGGGGTCCTCGCCCTGCTCGGCTCCAGCAGACAGCGGGGAGCAGACGGCGGGGAGGCGGCAGAGGTGGCCCGTGGTGTCTGTGGGACGCCAGGCGGGGGACAGAGTCGGGGAGGCCTGAGAAGAGGCCCACATGAGACCCCTGCCTCAGCAGGCCATGGAGGGGGGGGGACAGGAGCCAGGGCCCAGCGGCCAGTCACACGGAGGCCTCTGCCGGCTCCATCTAGGGCCCCTCTAGGGTGGGGCAAGAAGGCCCCTTTAAGAAAGCAGGGGCTGGGGCGTCTCGGAGGAGGGAAGCAGGGCTCAGGCCCCACCCTGGACACAGAGGGTCACAGGTAGCTCTGAATGAGGGGGCCGGGACACCGTACCCCTAACCTGTGGCAACTGGGGGTTTCCTGCAGAAATTACGGCTCTCATAACACAGCGACTACAGACGCTGGGCAACGCAAAGATTCGGTCGTATTTAAATGAAACTATTCAGGTTGAACAGAAGAAAAGTCTGCGTCCTTTGGGCGACAGGGCTCTGCAAGAGGGGCGTCAGTGAGAGGGCCCCGGCAAGCGGGCACACTCCGGGAACCGCATCGGCCACCACCCCACCCTTCCCGCTCCTGCCAGCTCCTATGGAGAAATTGTACCTGGTGTCTAAACGTTGGATTCTAAAATCCGAGTTTGTGCATATTGCTTCCAATAATGTAACAGACTTTAGGAAAATATGCTCATAAGCAATTAATCAGCTAAAGGGATTTAAAGGAGGTTTTTTTTTTTATGGTATTTGTTTTAAACAGATTCCCCGTAATTAACCCAATAAAATAAAATAAAACATACCTTCATTCCTGGTATCCCCGGCGGTCCCTAAAAATGAGAGTTTTGATATTAGTTTTGTTTTTCTCAAGATATCATTAGCATTAAGATGTAAGTGCAAAAAGAAAAAAAGAAAAAGAAGTAAAAGGAGAGGACAGAAATTACAACCAAAGAAAAAAATTCTGACTTAACCGTCTACTCGATATTAGTTTTGTTTTTCTCAAGATATCATTAGCATTAAGATGTAAGTGCAAAAAGAAAAAGAAGTAAAAGGAGAGGACAGAAATTACAACCAAAGAAAAAAATTCTGACTTAACCGTCTACTTACGGGATTTCCAGTGAATCCAGGCAAACCAGGCGGCCCCAGTGGCCCTCTCTCTCCCTGAGGAGACAGTGACAGTCACTCACACATACTGTCCTGCCCCCTGAAAAACAGCCTCTCATAAAGCAGCACCCAAAAATCAATTCCTCAAAACGGTTTGTTAAAACTATATTATTGGGCGCTACTTTACGAAAGAACAAATACACTTGATACCATAATTAGTAGGAACAGGGATTCGCAATAGCATTTCCTTATTTGATTTAGTAATTGACTTTAGGAAATAAGTTTAGTACTTAAAAACCATTTTAGGATAAAAGTCTATTTAAAAAGAAAGGCACAGTTACATCCTCCCTGTACATTAAATACGGGAAAACTGTATTTCCTTACCTAATAAAGAAAGCTTTAAGACAAGTACCTTTCCAATTCTGGCAAATAAAAATGTGTTAACAGAATAACTTGGCCTGATTTCTCCATGTGCAAAGCCACGTAAACACACACAAGGGGAGGGACTCGGCTCCAAGTTTACCTTTGTACCGTTGCATCCCGGGATACCTGGGGGACCTGGTGGGCCATCTTGGCCAGGAATTCCCTGTAATCAATAAAGTAAAAAGTAACCCAAATAGAAAGTCAGCTGATGGTAAAATATTTCATAAGAAAAGCAGAGTGCATTTTATATACGTACAGGAAGTCCGGGGTTTCCAGGGTAACCGGATGCTCCTGGGGGTCCCTGTAAGGATGGAAACGGGAGAGTTTCAACAGAAACTCCGGGAAGCCCCATTTCCTCTGACTCACCCACCTGGTGAGCGCAGCCGCACCCTGAGTTCTGGCTCTTAGAACCAGCACACTGAGCAGCCGGAGCGTTCCGGGGAGGCAGTGGCCCAGCCAGGGTACATCACCCGTGTTTGCAGGAGAAATTCCCCATCAAAAGCTGACCATTAACCACTTCTAAAATCAAGGTGCATGTGCACAAAATAACTCCGCCCTCATTTCACCGTTTGTAATGTCTAGGTTATAAAAAAGCATATACTTCACATTAAAATCTCAAATACTTGGGAAGAAGAGTTTATGGGAAAAATCAATTCATTGAGGAAAAAAAAAATCAAAAATCATTGTGAGCTGAAATCTGCGTCTCTCCGTTCTGGACAATTGCCATGCTGTCACCCACACGTTGCTTGGCATCTCCTGTCTTCGCCCAGGACGCCACCGGCTGGTGTGTGGGCACAGGCGCAGGCTTCTGCTGCAGCCCCTTTCGCTGCCTAACAAGACAACCTCGAAGCATGTGCATATCACGATGTCTAGTTTTCTCCTTACAAGATTCTCTCACAAAGGTCTTCCTTTGGCGTGTTCCAGGAATGGGGGTAGCAAGGGAAGGAAAGAGAAGGTGAAGCGGGGAGAAACTGTAGCTCTACAGACACGGTGACTTCCACGGGAAACCAGGTCGTCTCTCCCTACGGACCTGTGGATATATCACTGATGTCCACCTCCGCAAACTACAACACGTCTAGGAGAGACCCCTGAGGGAGGACGAATGTGGGGACGCAGGTTTAGAAGAAGCCACGGTCAGGAGCTCAGCAGAGCGCAGGACAGGTGTGAGGTCGGCAGGTGGGAAACAGCAGCGGTCGCCCACCTGAGCCCTTGTGCCCACCGCACGTGCCCTGTGCGCTCTGAGGAGAGGCGTGGTAAAGGAGAGGCGAGGCCCCCGCCCTGGAAGCTGGCACACAAGTGACGACTGTACTCACTCTCGTCCCTTTTGTTCCGGGGAGTCCTGGTTCTCCAGCGTCACCCTGGAGCAGAGCAGAGATGCCATTGTGACCACTCCTTATCTCAAGATCTAGATGATCTTACACCCTTACCCCCTTCCCCTCCCTACACCCCCTTCCCCCCACCCTGCACCCCTGCCCCACCTCCCTTCCCTGCGCCCCCTGCCTCCAATTACACAGTCAGGCTCACCTTTTGTCCTGGTGGTCCCTGGGGCCCCTCAGGTCCTTGCATTCCAGGAAACCCAATGACACCTTGCAACCCGGGGAGGCCTCTTTCCCCCTGCAGGAAAGGAGCATAAATCAGGCAAAAGGCAGGATGAGAGAAAGAGAGGAAAGGAATCGGTGATCACCTGTGATGGTTAATGGTAGGTGTCAACTTGACAGGGTTAAGGGATACCCAGATAGCTGGTAAAGCATCATTCCGGGTGTGTCTGTGCAGGTGTTTCTGGAAGAGACTGGCATTTGAACCAGTGGACTGAGTAAGGAAGACCCACCCTCACCAATGTAGGCAGCACCATCCCTGCCTGAGGGCCCAGACAGACACAAAGGCAGAGGAAGAGTGAACTCCCTCTCTCCTCTGGGCTGGGGCACCCGGCTTCTTCCTGCCCCGACGAATCAGAACTCCAGGCTCTCGTGAACGGCATCCGTGGCCTCCCGGGTTCTCAGGCCTTCAGACTGGGCCGAGCTACGCCACTGGCCTCGCTGGTTCTCCAGCTTCCAGATGGCCTGTCGTGGGACTTCTCAGCCTCCATACTCACCTGACCCAGTTCCTTCTCGTCTATCTACGTGTCTATCTACGTGTCTATCTTTTTATCTGTCATCGGTCCTATTGGTTCTGTTTCTCTGGAGAACCTCATACATCAACCTTTCTAAGTATCAACCAACACTGCACAAGTGCATACTGAGTGTCTGAGAATAGATGCCAAGTCCTATTTCAGGTGGCTTTTCTCTACTCTATTTTAAGCTCCTGAGGACAGGAAATACTTGCATGTGATACAGGGCACGATGCTATATACACTAAATGCTATATACTAAATGCTAAATAATTTCTTGGGTAAATAAATAATGAATAGTGAGTATTTTTTTTGCTGAATTAATTACCTCAATTAATGAACTCCCTTATTATTTTTTTTTCCTTTTTTGTCTTTTTTCATGACCGGTAACGGGATCGCAACCCTCGGTGTCACGCCCGTACCGCGACCGGCAACAGGATCGCAACCCTCAATGTCGCACCCACACCACGCTCAACCAGTGAGCAGACCGGTCTCTATATGGGATCCAAACCCTCAGCGGGAGCGCCTCCGCGCTCCCAAGCGCTGCACTCTACCGAGTGCGCCACCGGGCCGGCCCAAACTCTCTTATTATTAATAGGCCCCATGCTGAGATTTTGGGGTCAGAGCATCACTTCTGTCTTTCTCTTCAAATGCCTTTAGAAGGTGTGTGGAGGCAGAGTTTGTAGCGTGGGTTTCAGCACAAGATGCTGAGACTTCCCCGTGCAATCAGCAAGGTGATGGTGTGGTTTGATAACAGGTGTGTCTCAAAAGTACTTTTTGTAAAGGTAGGATCAAAGTTTAATTACCATCTCTGTTCCCATGGAGCAAACAGAAATAAGAAACACTATTTTTAAAATAAGGAGTATTATTCAGGGTACACACACATGGCAGGCATCGCAAAGGTTGTAAAATCTCGAAAAGGACAAAGAACGGCCCCAAAGGCTTTGTGGGATTCTGAGCCCTCTGCCAGCCCTTGAAGGATGAATGAAAAACAAGTGTGGGAAGAGAAGGGCACAGGCAGAGTGCAGGGGCTGGAGGCGGAGATGGGGCTGGGCAGGTAGGTCTCTCCCACGCGAGCACAGCTGGCTACCAAGAGGAAGCACACCGGGGCGAATACGTGGAGGACCGAGCCCTCAGAGTTGGATCCTGGAAATGATGTAGTATTTTAGGAAGACTGCCATATTCAGGTTGCCAATATAAAATTTCTCATTCTCATGATAAGGAAACCTACTTTTCCACAGTGTGTGGAGTTTCGTGCAATCTTACAATACCAACTGGGTAGATTAAGTAACCCCTGTTAGCTGATTTAAAGACAGAAGGCACTTTGGAGATTACCGGCAGGATTATCTAGTGCTCATTGCTTTTCTCAAAGTTATATTGCTTTAAGGTAAAAATAAACTGCCAAGCTATACATTACATAAGATAAACATTAATCTCCCAAATAGCACATTACCAGGAGTTACTTAAACATTTTTTGCCATCATCTAATTGAAATGAGACAAAGAAAGAACTTTCAAAGTCATCCAAGCCACTCAGCCTGGCCTGGTGCTTACGGGTGAATTTTTATCAATGCAGCAATGAGGCTGTGAACTTGGGACTCCAACTGCACCTCCGTGGGGTTGTCTAAGTTTAATTGGAAGTACAAGTCAGGAGTCCAGAAACAGCATTTGAATAAATGTGGAGAGATTATTTCAAACTCTAGAGGAAAGGATAAAATAGCAAATGGATTCAAGAAAACGAAGCCCTCTGGTTTGGCACACCCCTTTGGGCCAGCAGCATCCCGGGATCTACCAGAAATAGCAGCTGGTAACACGCTGAGGGCCTCACACAGGGGTTGATGCAGACGCTGACTTCTCGCTGGGGCCTGGTGATAACCAGACAGAAAAACATACCCAGACCAAAACTTATTCAAAGAGCTACTTAAACATGTCCATCCTTAACCTGCAGTCGTGGCAACAGAAAATCCTGGGGCCGGCCCGGTGGCGCACTGCTACAGTGCGCCACTTGGGAAGCACGGCAGCACTCCCGCTGAGGGTTCGGATCCCATATACAGACCGGCCGCTCACTGGCTGAGCGAG
>NW_007727612.1:44997-47069 GCF_000696425.1 Galeopterus variegatus | reverse complement strand
AAAAAAAAAAAAAAAAAAAAAAAAAAAAAAAAAAAAAAAACAGAATAGCACTGAACTGCAAACAGCTGGCTGAAAAAAATAAATAAATATGGAATAGTGTATCCCCAAATAACCCAACGTGAGATAGCAAGAAAATGAGAAAGGCATGTCAATGCAAAAGCATTTTAATACATTTGTTGGAATATTTTTAGTACTTGATTAATATTGGCAGCGTGGCTTTTAACCAGCGAAGATAAGATTTTATACCTCTCATTTTAATCATGGAATGTGCTGAGGACCAGAGCTAGATTAACTGATTTCTACAAGTTTCTCATTGAGTCAGCACTAAAGCCAGAAATAGAAATGAGGTCAGCTGACACCGAAGTCACTATTTTTCTAGGTCACTAGAGCAAGCTGGTTCCCAGCAGAATATTAAATAATTTGCCAACATTATGTTAGCCCATGGTATGGACGCTTTTATGTCCCTTGCACAGATAAGGAAATTAAGATTCCAATGCTTAACCGACTTGTCACATGTCACTGGGTGACCCCTCGTGCTCCTGGGAACAGAATACAGAAATCTGAATTCCCAGTTCTTGCTTTCACCACAAGAACACATTCTTTCCCAAATGTCTCCAGAACACTTAAGCAATCTGTGTATCCCAAGAGTTTTGAAAAGAAGGAAGTGACTTCTCCATTGACATGTTTCTCGCCATCTCCCACGTATTTTTTTTTTTTAATTTCCTAATCTTTTGTCCAGACAAAAGCGCACAGGAATAATCTAATACCCCATACACTGTCCAAGGATATTATAGGAACCAGAGGATGGCAAACAGACAGGATAAGCATTCAAACGGCTCTACAATTAGCTGGCAAACAGCTAATACGCTGCTTGGAGGCCAAATTATTCCTCCGAGCTTCTAGCAAATTTCCACTGGAGTTACAGGAAGAACAAACACCTGAACGAGTTGTGCAAAAGTCACTGGTGCCAATAGTTTCCAAGACCGCCTCTGCGGTTTTGACTGGCAATGCTATGATCGTGACCACCCTTGCGCTGGAGCTAAAGATGTGCACGGTGCCAGGGAGAAATAGGACCCCGCTCATCTGTTTCCCAGGGCGGGTGTTAAAGGCGAGGCCCAAAGGGATATGGCGGCCGCATAACTCATGCCAGGCAAAAACGAAAACCACCACCACTGTTTATCCCAGCAATGAGAATTCAAAGCAGAGGAAAGAAAAAGGGAAGTTTGTAAAATATCACACAAAATGTTTTGATGCAACCGCATTTTGTGTTTCATTCTTGAACATCAGCGCAATAGATTACACTAATCAAAAAAAGAAAGTTTATATGCCCACAATGGAAGTGGTCATTGCCGTCCTCAAATGATGAAATTCAGAATTCAGGGAGGAAGAACAAAATGCCATTGTCTATAAAGATGAAAGAAAACAGCATGGAGAATAATCTTGGCATTGAAATTAGCCATTCTAAATTAGGCATGAAATAGGGTTTCACGCATGGAGCAACTTAAAATTTTTGCTTAACATATTAACTAAAGCAATTATATACTTTTTAAGAAATCCATAAAATGTGGAAAGAAAAGGTTCTTTCATAATACCCAATTATTTCCCTTCTCCTTACAGTGCTTGTGGGAACAAGTTCGTGATTCAGAAAATCAGATACTAAAATACAGCTCCCTTCATAGCTAAGTCAGAAATTCAAATACAAACAAAGCCCCCAGGACGGCTGAAGTTGAAATAGCATAAATTTTCTAAATTGGGGGAATAATATAATTACCAACAACAAAAACTGAATTACCACAAAATATATCTAGAATAAGCAGTCACCAAACATCTTGCTGTCAAAGGCCGTACTGTGCCTGTTTCTATGGCCAACGTGGAATCTTCAAATAGAGTTTTTAATTGATTTTTCAAATGTAAAATAATATAAGCGTAAGTCCTCACAACAGACTGGCACATGCAAAAATCCTGCCAGGGCACCAGGGTTTCCCCACACGTGGACTGGCTGTAACGGGTGCAAGGTCTCCGCATGTCGGGTTCACTTTTCAGAAGGCAGAGCAAACCTGAGAAGCAGAGAA
>NW_007727612.1:40605-44273 GCF_000696425.1 Galeopterus variegatus | reverse complement strand
CAAGGTCTCCGCATGTCGGGTTCACTTTTCAGAAGGCAGAGCAAACCTGAGAAGCAGAGAAGAGCAAGCCCGGGAGTCTGCAGCCCCTTCTCCACGTCAGCTCCATAAGTTCTCAAAGGCAAGGGAATTGTTTTATTCATTCACAGTGCTCGGCACAAACTCTGAATTCAGTGCAAGTTGGGAAAGGATGAAGCAGTAGCCAATAGCATGACTGACACTTAGCACCGGGGAGGATTCCACGTGTGTCCCACGTAGTAAAGTAGGATTGCTGAGAAGCATGGGATCCAGGTCTCTTTGCCGGTCTAAGCCCTATGGGCACCATCAGAGACTGGCCAAAGCAACAGAGAAGGCTACGGCCAGGACAGAGCACTGGGTCAGTTGTTTCTCTCTGTCAGCAGGGCCTTGAGATCTTGATTTCCAAGCAAAGCTACAAATAACTGAGAGAATGAAAGCATGTGCATTTGTCACCAGAGCTCACCAGGCATGCACGGTGGGGAAACGGTTTCAAATGATGGGTCCCACAGTCAATGGGTGACTGTGGAACTCAGCCAAGAATTCCCCGAGTCCAGTTCCTGGAGCCCAACCACAATCAGACATCTGCAGGACCATTTCCTGAATGTGATGCTGCTGGGAAAGGGGTGGGGAGGCTGCGATCAGTGCCACAGGGTCATGGAAAAATGCCCTGACGAGGCCCCTGGGAGCTGCCTCCACGCCATGAGCCTTGACACTGACGCTGCTGCAGAAGGAGGAGGGGACAGGGCCCGGGGAGGGCCTGGGCTTCCTCAGGGGAGGACGTGAATTCTAATTCTCCTCTGAGACACAGAGAGCAGATTCTCAAAAGAGCAGATATATGTTAATTACAAGTATACCACATTTATTCGGTGAACTATCTTTAATCATGTACATGGTTTCACTTAANCAGGGCCCGGGGAGGGCCTGGGCTTCCTCAGGGGAGGATGTGAATTCTAATTCTCCTCTGAGACACAGAGAGCAGATTCTCAAAAGAGCAGATATATGTTAATTACAAGTATACCACATTTATTCGGTGAACTATCTTTAATCATGTACATGGTTTCACTTAACCATTATTTCTTGCATGTAAACATTTAATATTAAAGCAGGAAAGAGTAACATCATACACAAAGAGCATGGCTGCAAATCTTTATCTGCTTCCAAATCTCTCGTTTGCTCCCTCCAGCCCTGATGTTTAACTTCAGAAAGCCAATATTAGGACTCTCTGTGGCGGCTTTCCACCAAATACGTGGGTACAGGCCAAGAGCTTTAGCAGCTACATATGGAGGGGGGTGGTGTGGGGAGTGGGAAAAAGCTGAGATTATTCCTGAAAATGAGGATATCCCCATCTTTCCAAATCCCCAAAATGAGAAGAACCGAGTGTTAAAAGAAGGGAGAAAGAAAGCTGTCTAATGCACGACCTTCTAGCACAGCACAGTCCATCCTATTCTACGAGCCTTCCGGACTCGTCCTGCCCTCTCAGCCATGCGGGCTGGGTCTGAGCAGTCCTATGCGACCTCGCCTGTGATTCCCAGCCCTCAGCAGCCTCGCTGCCCCAGTGGAAGTCCCAGCCCGCGGAGCAGGCCCACGATGCTGTCCGTGCCCACCGTGAGCTAGTGTGGCAATGCCAGGCTCGCATGCTGTCACCCAAATTCCTGCACTGGCCGTGAAGCTGGTCGACAGAGCTAAATGTCCCAGTCAAACACAGTCCAAAGCTAGCAGAGTGACGCTAACCCAGGACGGGCACAGTGACTGTTTCTGATCCATCAACATTTGCTAAGAAACAAAACTGTAGGTATTTTCTGATCTATTGAAATCCACTTTGCACACCAGCTTGTGAGAAAAAGTGAAGTAAAAAGAGATATTCACAACATGCTTTCTATCATTCAACATCAGAATAGCTCAAAGGAGCCCTGAGTGCGGCTTTCTCATACACAATGTATAACACTTCCCCTGATGCATCTGAAAGAAAACAAACTGACTGTGCTGACCCAGTAAAAGTGCTGACAAATTATTGGTGGGAAAAAAAAAACCTTAAAAATTTCCGAGAGCCCTTAAATCTTAGAAGAGTTCCAGACATTTCTCCCTGATTAGAGCCGTGTATCACTAATGGAAAACCCACAGCACAGTTGTAAGAAGTAGTAAAGCTCTCAGCAGACACGGTTTTCTTCAATAATTTGTCTCTCANTCCCAGCCCGCGGAGCAGGCCCACGATGCTGTCCGTGCCCACCGTGAGCTAGTGTGGCAATACCAGGCTCTCATGCTGTCACCCAAATTCCTGCACTGGCCGTGAAGCTGGTCGACAGAGCTAAATGTCCCAGTCAAACACAGTCCAACGCTAACCCAGGACAGGCACAGTGACTGTTTCTGATCCATCAACATTTGCGAAGAAACAAAACTGTAGGTATTTTCTGATCTATGGAAATCCACTTTGCACACCAGCTTGTGAGAAAAAGTGAGGTAAAAAGAGATATTCACAACATGCTTTCTATCATTCAACATCAGAATAGCTCAAAGGAGCCCTAAGTGCATCTTTCTCATACACAATGTAAAACACTTCCCCTGATGCATCTGAAAGAAAACAAACTGACTGTGCTGACCCAGTAAAAGTGCTGACAAATTATTGGTGGCAAAAAAAAAAAATCCTTAAAAATTTCCGAGAGCCCTTAAATCTTAGAAGAGTTCCAGACATTTCTCTCTGATTAGAGCCGTGTATCACTAATGGAAAACCCACAGCAGTTGTAAGAAGTAGTAAAGCTCTCAGCAGACACGGTTTTCTTCAATAATTTGTCTCTCATCCTCTTCCAGAAAGACCGGTCTAAAATGCTTTCGTTAATTCTTACTCCAAAGTAGTAATTTGTTTAAAATATTTTCAAGTATAGCTATTTTAAGTCACTCCCCTGAAGCAATCAGCTTCTCGAGTTAGAAAATTTACAAAATAAATAAATAAATAAGAGAATGTCTTTCCCAAGTCTCGTGGCTTGTTCCATAAAATCTTGTGTCTACCTTTCCTCACAGTTAATCTTTCATTGACAGCTAATTTCTGTTTTCCCATCAAACCTCAACCAAATGCATTTTGTTCTCTGGGAAACATTTATATTCTCTCAGCCTGAGGCTCCGTTAACACGCAATTTCAAGGTGAAGGTCCAAGCTTCTCGAGGGATTTTCAGTCGATGCCTGCTAGCCCTTCTGTTTGGGCCTGGCCCTCCAGGCCCTCCTGGCCCCAGCAACACCCCAATGCCCAGGCATCATGGGCCCATGGAGAGGGTCACCTTCATCTGAAATATGTGCTTTCACACCCTAGCCCTGCCATGCCCTGGCACCACAGACACATCCCTGGAATCTCAGCTAAACATACCCTCCTTCAAGAAGGACTCCCAGACAGAAGGTGATTTGAAGAAAACTTCCATCTCTAATAGGCAGTTGAACCTGTTAGGTTAACAGGCATGAGAGAGTTGAATGGGTTTTTCAGATGGCTTGTGTAGGTGAAGTTGTCCATGGGCTGAGGCTTCATGTCACCAGAGGGAGCTCTGGGACTATGCTTTATTTTTTCACATTAAAAATCCCCCGTGAACCCTGAAGCTTTAAGTTTCGTTCTTAAATACCCATTATTATTAATAATAATATTAAATACTCAGTGCCATTGAACACATTAG
>NW_007727612.1:13951-39775 GCF_000696425.1 Galeopterus variegatus | reverse complement strand
AGGCCTAAAAGACAGAATTCTATGGAAAAGAAATAGTTTTAATTAGAATTCAAACTTTAAAATTTAATATAAAACTAATAACTCGAATACTGAGTCTATTAAATGACAGGTAAATGCTGTGACCCTGGAAATAAAATGAAATGCACTGACGTCACCCCAAGCTGGGGGGGACACTCCAGGGATCCAGGACACACTAGCAGCTACACACCAGGAGGCAGCCTCCATGTAAAACCCAACTGAGGAGTGTCCCCCCAAACCCTGATCCAAGGGGGAGGCACTTAAACATGTCCAGTCTCTGTTGCTTAACACTGCGGCTGGCTTTTGGTATTGTTTTTTACTTATTCCATTAGAATATATTTAATGATGACTATCCTCAACACTCTAGGAATAGACACTACGTGAATGAATGCTTCAAATCTGAGCTCTGGGCACTGCAATATGATTGTGCTATAGAGCTGCTGAGAGTCTGCACTCAAAATCCCACCTCTGCTCACCAGAACAATCGCCTTTTTTTTCCTTAAGTTCCATGAAATTTATCAAAGTTTTATGTCATGACTTAAAGATTTGAGGGAAGGAGAGATATTGTAGAAACATAAATAACTGATAGCAAAATATCGACAAGAGGTCAGATCCTTTCTGAGTTTGGACAAGAAAAAATAAAACTTTTTCTTATGACGACCTCTGCTCTGTTTTCATTACCTCCAAACCAACAACCCTGGAATTTAAAGAGATGTATTCTAAACTGTCAGAAAATCTGAAGCATATCAACTAGTGCCTAAGAGGCCTTGGAGGGTTTTCATGTTAGCACAGCTGAAGACATCATTAACTTGAATTTGATAATATATGTGGGTGAGACAGGATCTTGGAACAAAACAAGGACACATAAAAGTCAGGAAGTGCCACAATCTAGGTCATGGACTTTGTGTGTGTGTGCATGTGCACGTGTGTGTGTGTGTGATAACTGTAAACATGAAAAAAATGCAAAAGGAACACCCTGATGATAATAACTATAATTAACAATAGAGAAACATGCAAGGTATTCTTCAGGTTTAACCTTGAGAGGAACTGCCAATTGGCAATTAAGAAAAATTTTTCTCTAGTTTAATTTTTTCTTTAAAAAATGTGTTAAATACAATTATCTATCCAAACTGGGCTTTACAGGTGCCCTGCCAGGAGACAGCCCCTGGTCCCCTTCTCTGCAGCCCTCGAGTGCAGTCCCCTAGCCCCTTGCAGTTCCCCTACTGGAAAGACGCTGCAGCTCTCAGCCTGCAATTCCCTGTGTCTTCATTACCCTTCCCCAGCACCAAGCACAGACTGCATGTGGTCGGCGCTCAAAAAATATTTTTGCAAATGAATCAGGAAACAGAAAATGTTAAAGATCCCAAGAAAATAATATTAACTTACCAAGAGGGTGCATGGTTAGGAACCCTCTTTTCAAACTTGACTGCAAAAACAGGCATCTACACTTAGGGCGAGTGAATGCAGCTTTTGGGAAACTTACTTTCTATGTTCTCGCTTCAGTAACTGTATCAGTGCGGGAGAAACCTTAACCTTGAACCAGAAGATTCCGGTCCTGGCTACAGCACCAACCATTTGGACTTTGAAGGTCAGTTCTGCCGTGTGTAGGGCAGGGGTGACTACACCTGCCTTGCTTACCTGGCAGCATTATTTTAAGGATCAAGTTTGAGGAAGTATTCAGCGTGACTTTGTGCTGCACAAAACACTAAACAAATGACTATGAACTCAACTGTTCTGACTTTAGCATTGCTTGAACACATGTACACTTTGCAGTTACTGCCACGATTTCCAGGTGCACACGCCATCTGAATTTCCCATAAAGCCACAGAATGTTTCAAAAGAGAATGAAGACACGGTGTCGTATCTCCTTCCCCAACGTTGGTGACCCACACCCACGAAGTACTCTTTTTAGCTTCTGTGGCCACATTTGATATTAGAAAATAAAAATCCCTTGGGTATTTTAAAAATATAACAGTTTTATGAAATTACCCTCTCTATCCAATGCCCAAGGTTTTGTGGGGGTTTTTTCCTTAACGAATACGTCTGAATTAATTCTACAAGTCTAGAACATTCTGTTTATTCTCTCAGTCAGCCGGGGTCTTTGTAAGACCACCACACTACCAACCCATCCGCTTACCCAAGTCTTCAGGATTCCTCTTTTTTTAGCCTGTAAATATCTGATAATATATGTATGTTTGATATCCCCAAATTATTTCCTTTTCCCCCAAGCAAGTTATGTGCTTGTATCTTAAAACTGATCATGTTTTCCCCAGGATGTTGTAACCATTTCAATCCTCCATTAAACATACCGGAAACTAAAATATAAGAACAATTCCAAGGAGTTTAAAATGTGGCCCATCAATTTTGCCCATATAATACAATGTAATCTTGGCAGAGCTTGAGGTTTAACAAAACCCATTATCAGCGTCATCTCATTAATTTGAAAAAGCAGTCATTAGATCAAACTGAATTAATAACTGAATTTTAATCTATTTTCTGTAAACACCATTAACTCCTTTAAAACATATACAGTCACTCAATGGAAGAAATTAAGCAAGATGCTGAGGCTTTGCTTTGTTTCGTTTTCTTCAAAATCCTTGTTTTAAAACTGAATAGGTAGGAAAACTATGTGATTGCACTATCATTACCAAATAATAGTGCATAATTAACACAATAAATAGCTACTTTTTAAATACTTAAAAATAGCCTTCCCTTAGCCAGTAAACTCTCTTCACCTCAATGTTAAAATCTGTCCAGCCTGTTTTCAAAAGAGAATGTGGAGATATATTTTAATCCAGGGTATGGCTCAATTATTAAAACATTTAAATCAGTAAAGTCTTAATGCCATTCTTATTATGCCTATTTTGTAGAGGTTTTAAAAGTTAAATTTATAGTATCCTTTTTTCTTAATTATTTCATGCCAATAGACTGAAATATTAAGTTCTTTGGCTAAGAACTAATATGCAGAAACAGACAAATTGCATTTCACTTTGTAAATTGTGAGGCATTAACCACCTCAAAAAAAATTGATGACAGATTGTAGAATATAAAGATGTGACATTTTCTCATGTATTTGGTATTTGAATTTAAAAAAAATTAATTAGAGGATAGATGACCAAGTGTAAGGGTGTTAGAGAGATAGAGACAGAGAGAGACAGAAAGAGACAGAGATAAAGAGGCAGAGAGATAGAGAGAGGCAGAGACAGACAGAGACACAGAGAGACAAAGACAGAGACAGAAATAGAGAGACAGAGAGAGGCAGAGACAAAGAAACAGACTGAGAGACAGACACAGAGACAAAGAGAGGCAGAGAGACAGACTGAGAGACACAGACAGACAGAGAGAGACAGAGACCCAGAGAGAGTCAGAGACACAGTGAGTTCTCCAAATGTCCCCTAAAGGGTGGGGCTGCCCCGCCTGCACATGCCTTCCAGAAGCACAGGTCCTGAAGCCTCCCTCACTGTGCAAAAGGTGGCAGGTGACAGGAAGAGAGGACAGCACAAGGAAGCGCCACCCTTGTAGAGTCAAGCAGGTGTGGCTGAACAGGAGGCTAGAGGAGTAGCTGATGCGCCCTTCGCTTCTGAAACTGTCACCTGCGCTCCTCGGGAACCCGTGCTGGGTTAGCGATGGAACGCAGGACACACCTCAGGAGAGCGGTGTCTGCATCAGGAACGAAACACTGACAGGACGAAAATGCCACGTGTGTCCTTATCTGTCGCTGGGTGAAGCGAATTCCTCTGAAAAATCCAGTTTTGCACCTCACTCACTGAGGCCTCATGTGACACGCAGGCCACTTGCTAAATGCGCCCTGTCTGGCCACCTGCTTGCGACTTCACAATCCTCTCCTGCTGCCTCTACCTGCCGGAAATCCTTGAAGGGAACACGTCCCGGAGAACGTGACAGCCCCCAATCTGGGAACATTATTTTTAAACATATGAAAGGTGCATACCTTGGGTTAAGAATATACCTTCCCAAAGACAACACGTGACACGTGACAGGAGACCAACGCGAGGCCTGTGCTCCCTAAGCCACCGTCTGCGTCTCCTATCCAGTTCCCGGGGTTAGGAACTTGTGCTGGAAGGAACACAAAGAACAGAATTTTATAAAGAAAAGAAAGAGGAAAGCGCGTAAACCCCTCTCGAACGTGACAGCCCCCAAGCTGGGAACATTATTTTTAAACATATGAAAGGTGCATACCTTGGGTTAAGAATATACCTTCCCAAAGATAACACGTGACACGTGACAGGAGACCAACGCGAGGCCTGTGCTCCCTAAGCCACCGTCTGCGTCTCCCATCCAGTTCCCATCCTCATCCAATCATAAAATCAAAGAAATGGCAATGACAAATCGTCTCTAGGCTCGGGACAGCAATCAGAAAAGTTCTTTAAGAAAATCAGACAGGATTTAAATAAAGTTATTTTAAGTACTGGCGTCCACTGCCCATCCCCAAGTAAAACGATGTTAGAAATAAAAGATGGAGAACGAAATAGACTAGCAAACGGAAAAAACAAAGACGGCGAGAAAAACATAGGGAGATTTCCTGGCCAGGATGGCTTCATCTCAGGTACCACGTGATTTTTCAAAACAGAAAAAGAAGAGAAAAACCAGACAGCATCTGGGATTCGGGAAACTTTAATTTTCACGTCAGCAGACATGAAGAGGAACTCATGATGGCAGCACGCTGGCCAAATACTGCCAAGTCACTGTCACACCTTCCTCAGAATACAGCACTGAACAGCACGTGACCCAGACATGCCTACCTGGGAAGTGACAGCCACTATGGGCCTGACCGTCGCCAGCTTCTAATTAACGGGGAGCTCTGACATTCACCACTTAGTGAGGTTCCCTTTCATAAAACACCCTCTTCCTCTAGAAAGGCCAGTCGTGCTGGAGCACGGAAGCAGGTGTGTATGGGGAAGATCCCCAGTCACAGGACAGCAGACGTTTACATCTGGAAGGTCTGTAGAGATCAGAGTCCAACTCTTTCCTGGCAGAGATTTTCAGCTCTCAATCAGAAGGACTAGAACTGCTTCATACTGAGAAATTTACGCCCATGACCAGGACACCTGAACACAGCTGCTCTGCATTGTCATCTGGGAGGCAAGCACGTGGGGGACACGCCCCACACCCCCGCACAATGGAACTGCTGCGAGGGTCTGAATGTCTGTGCCCCCCAAATTCCAATGCTGAAGTCCTTGCCCCCAAGGTGATGTATGAGGAAGTGGAGCCTTTGGGAGCTGATGAGACCCACAAATAGGATGAGTGCCCCTAGAAGGGAACCCAGAGAGATGCCCCCTCCTTCCACCACGTGAGTTACAGGGAGACGTCTGTGAGGACGCACACCCCCACCAGCACCGAATCTGCCACGCCTCGGTCTGGGACTTCTCAGCCTCCAGGAGTGGGAGAGACAAATGCCTGTAGTGTATAAGCCACCCAGTCTACGATACTTCACTACAGCAGGCCACATAGACAAAGAAAAGTAGAAAAAATCCCCATCTCCACCTAAAACTTCAGGGTCCCTGGGCCCTCTGTGCCATTCACACTCTTCTGGATATTTCTTTCACAGCCCACGTTTCTCCTCCGAGGTGGCCTCTGCTCCACTCCACGGTCTCTGCCCTCCCTCGGTGGTCCTACCAGAGCCCTGCCCCCTTTCTGCAGCACCACTTCCACGTGAGCTCCAAGAACCTCCGCAGCAAGCTCCAGAACCGCCAGCTCAGGAGACGGGAAAAGAACCAAGCATGAAGCAAGTGGGCGAGGGGACCCAGTCAGGCCACGTGGTGTTGGGGGCATTCATCTATGTATGTGGGTATGGGGGATATATATGTGGTGTGTGGGTGTGTCTGTGCCACTTGTGCGTATGAATGGCTATACATGTGTGTATGTGGCATGTGTGTACATGATGTGTTTTATCCATGTTGTATTGTGTACATGTGTGTGCATGTATGTGTGTGGTGTGTGCATGTAGTGTGTATGTGTTTGTGGTGTGTGTGTGTGTATGTGTGTACATTACTGTATGTGGCATGTCTGTGTGTATATATGTCTGCACTGCATGTGTGTATGTATGGGTGTACATGTGTACATGCATGTATGGGATATGTGTGCACATGGTGTGTCTTTATCCATGGTGTGTGTGTACATGTGTGTGTACATGTATTCGTGTGGTGGTGTGTGTGTACATGAGTGTATGTGGTGTGTCTGTGTGTATATGTCTGCATGTATATGTTGGTGTGCATGTGTTACATGTGTGTATGTGGTATGTGTGCATGAGATATCTGTGGTGTATGTGTCTATGTGTGTATGTGTCTGTGGTGTATGTGTGTACATGTGTGTGTTGTGTGTGCACATGGTGCATCCGTGTGTGTGCATGCACACACATGACATAGAGCAGAGAAAGCAGGCAGGCAGGTATCAGAGAACGTGTGTCACCAAAGGCACACCCTGAGACACTGGAAAATGAGATAGGTGTGCGTGTGCCCGTGAGCAGAGAGAGAGAAAAGCAGATAAAGAATGGGAGAGGGTTAGGAACTTGTGCTGGAAGGAACACAAAGAACAGAATTTTATAAAGAAAAGAAAGAGGAAAGCGCGTAAACCCCTCTCCCAGATCCACACGGGGCACTGCATCTTCCCAGTCTCCTGCTGCAGCCACGCGCCTCTTCCAGTCGGTGGTGGCTTCAGTGATGTCATCTCGGTCCTGGACCCAGCGGAGCCCAGAGGATCAGGTGCCTCACCAGAGATGAGCAAGCTAAGTGCGTAAAGAAGAAAAGCCCTGTCCCCACCCAGGCAGGACGCGGAGCCCTCCGAGGCCGCGTCCCCGCCCGCGCCGCTGTTCCCAGGGCTAAGGGTGTGGTCTCTACCTGGGCTGCTGCATCTGGATTTAGGCAAGACACCAAACCTGTGGGTGTTGTGACCCCTTCTCAGGAAGAGGCAGAAACTACGCTCGCCACCCGTGCCAGCCACGTGGGGGTGACTTACGAGGCGGTGAGCACAATGCCCGGGCACCAGAAGGAATGGTGCTGCACCCCAAAGTCCCGACTGAAGAATGGAGGTGAGGGGACAGACAGGCTGGGGACAAGATCACTCTAGGTAGCTCCCACGCTGACCCATGAAATACTGACCAGATCGGGGAAGAGACCCAGCTCAGGGCTCACAGAAACACACTCCTGCTGCTTTTTGACAATTTCATATTCACAAAAATACACCTTTAATGTTTTGAGGTCTCCTATGTGGAAGAGGAGTAGAGGTGAGGGGGGCATGGTTGTCCGTGGCAGTTTCCCAAAGTGTCTAAGCGTCCACCCCAGTCAGGGTAAACCTGATGAAAAGGGGAGACAAACTTGGGAGGCTAACCACGTCCCCATGCGGCCTAAATGGCAGATGCCTGCTGCCGAGCTGTCCGCTCCGGCTTTCCCAACCCCCACCCCAGACCATCCTCCCCGCCCTGCCTTCTCTTTCCTCCGAGGTCTCAGCAGAGGGGTCAGGGATGGGGGTACTTGTGCCATTGCCGTCATGAGACCATGGGGCATGGGCAGTGTCTGTCCTGCTGACCACCGCCTAAGCCCATCAGCATGCACGAGGGGCTCACACAACCGGCCAGACCGAGGACGAACAGGAGGCTGGGATGGCAGAGCTCGTTTTTCCAGTTCAAGTAGTTTACTGGATCTCCTGTGGATAGATTTAATTCTTTCACCATCATCTAGGGGTAGCCAGACACTGCAGACCTCAGGATTCACACTGAACGGCAGGCCATGGATTTCTCACCCAGAATCAGTAAACTAACCTAGGGACCCAACATGCTACAATGGGACATCTATAAAGAAAAAAAAAGTTCTCTGGACAAATCGTTAAGATCTAAGAAGACATGTATAAGAAATTCATAAAGCATCCATCATCTATTTGTAGATGAGTCTGTAAGCATGAGGCTCTGCAGAATCTCAGACTAATAAAGAATAACCCTGTTGAGGAACTTTAAACCAAAAACGATTTTATTACAGCCTTTTAGAAGAAATTAGCCAAGAATCGTTGTTAGCTTCTTGTGTCAGGTTCTCATGTGAAAAAAAATCTAGAGTCAACTGAATCTGGGGCCAGGTCAGCATTATACTTCTACAAAACTATGTGGTTAACCAAGGAGGTGGGCTAAGCTATAAGTGGGCACGGTATTCAAGCACACCTTTGACATCTTTATTGGATTTGCCAAAGGGGAAAAAAATAAAACAAAAGGGCATTGCTTCCCCATAGTCATCTGGTTTGCTCATTAACGCTGACTAACTCTTCCTTTGTCTAATTGCACATTGTGCTAAACCACTTCACAAGGACGAGGGTTCTGCTGATATTTTTGAGGGTGCAGTTCTCCACACCCATACTACTTAATCATCTAGCATCATTACGTGCTGTCTAGAAACGTATTTTAATATTCTACCAACAAAAAGGAGGAAAATTCAATTGCACAGTCTCATTTGTCAGGGTTTATTTTGTGTGAAGTCTTTGAACTTGAATTAAAACATCGTCTCGTTTTGCTCCTTTTAAAAGAACGCTGTTTTCCTGCCAGCCAATGTTTCGTCAGGATCATATTTACAAAAAATATTTTTTTCCATAAATAGTCAGGACAAGAGCACCACCAATGAAGCGTGTGGTTACGTAAAGTGTCCTGGGCTTCAAAAGTCACAGGATACAATCCCCCAGTTCAGATACTTAATTTCCTATTACTCCCTCCGAACACGGAAATAAAATCAACTCACTATGTTCAAAGCTGCACTGGCTGAGATAGTTCCAAATACAGTTGCAGACAGAATTGTAGATTTTCATGATTATAATCTCTCACAAGTTTGACAGGTCTCAGAAGCACAAGGCAAAGCGGCGAGTTCCGTGAACGGAAGGAAACAGGAAGATGGGCACTGGGGAAAGCCGCCCATCCTCCCTCGTAGGGCCAGGCAGAGTGGGTACTTCAGTAATGTCCAATGCCTACGGGATGCATATGGGGCTGGGCCTTGGGTGCAGAAGATAAACGCCCTAGCATGGATCCATTGTTAGCACAGATCCTCCTCATAATATATTTTTAGCATGGATCCTCTTTATATGATATTTTACCTTTGCAGTCAAACATATATTTTAAAAATCCTTTGTTTTCAAAGAACTATCCAAAAAAGACAAAAGTAGGTGAATGTGGAAGCCCACCATGATTCTCACGAGGACTCTGCCAGATGATGACTCACGCATGAGATGTCGAAATAGGAAACAGGGGACATCTGGAAAAAATCTTGGCATTACAAGACACCAGACAAAACATGGAAAAGGAAAAGGGTGTGTTAACCCATATAACCAACTAACGGGAGGAGAAAGAAGATATGGTCAGATCCTGCAGATGAGCACGGGTGGTCCATCGAGTCAGACCCTGTGGGGTGCTGGAATCCACTATATGGCAAAAACAAAGTGACATTTTACAGGTTCTCTTTTAAACAGATAGAATCTAGAATGAGAAAAGTGGTCCGTGGAGAGGAGAGGTGTTCAGACCACACCTGTAAGTACATGTCCATCAGGAAGAGCAGTCAGCAGCAAAGCCACGCAGAAGCGTTTGCAAAAGTCAAGGAGCTGAATAAAGGGAGAGTTGGTTTCCTTTATAATTTATAATGATTTTGGAAATGGACAATAAAACCACAATGTTGACTAGAAACTGGATGATAATTCCAGACAGACCTCCCAAGTGAGTCCATCCCATTTCTCCTCCACCAAAAGCATCCAAAAGCTACAAACACTACCTAACAACCCTGCTGTGATCCTCTAACATTCTAACACCTCTTTAATTTAGGTGCTGGGAGTGCTTCTGTAATGGGTGGAAAAGTCCACTTCTTTGGTCTTCCAGCCTTCATCTGTGAATTGACAAGCCTCCGCGAGATGGTCTGTGTCTAAGTCTGATGGTCTGTGGTTCGTGGCCATGAACCCGTCCAGAAATGAGCCTACAAGCAAGCTCTTTCCTCATACTTACTGCAACTTTAGACTAGAGCTACTACTTAAATTACATGCACATAGGTGTGTATATGACATTTGCAGTGTCCTAAGTGTGCTGATGTAAACGTCTTTCACTGGATCCTTTTAGCAAAACTGAGAACTTGGTCAAGATGGCTGGATGAAACACACTCAGCTGGTGGACGGTGGGATCGAGGCTTTTATTCAACAAGCCCTTCTTCCCTAAAGACTGTTCCTGGTTTGAGAAATAAAGACAGCCTGTGGTCAAATAAGTGTGGGGGGGGCGGGGGGGGGCAGTATGTGATAAACCACCCCCTGGAAGTTTCAGAAGGTCCAGTAGCCTACTAAAGGTTCTGACATGTCCTGGAGTGAAAAAACAAATGTCCACTAACCTTAGCTCAGTGTTTCCCAGCTCCTGTGTCCTGGGAACCCTGTTCCTATGGCCATCTCAAAGGAGACATCTATTGACATCCTAAAGATCATCTGAGGACCACATTCTGAGAAAGGTTGAACTAGACACTACCACCTCTCAGGAATATTCAGAACACGTATAAACACAAAGACATTCAACCAGTGTCAACATCATTAGAAGTAATAACAAATATGCTTGATGCACTAAGTAAACAAATCTTATGTTTATTTAAAAAGCCTCTTAATATTTTATATCAAGTATTTTTAGTGCATTTTGATTTCATATCTACCACATCTTAAAAGTGAGAAAATATAATTTTTTTATTTGATTTTGAAATTCTCACTAATTCAAATCTGCTGCAATGCCTCTCACATAGTAAGTGCATAATAAATACATTATTGTTATTATTAATTATCAATCATCATTGTTATTAGTCCAAATAGTTAACATATCCAAAATTTCAAAGAGTCTACACAAAAAACATGTACTTTCATTTGCTTGAGAAATTCATACCTAGGAAAAACTATGACACCTTTAACATTTAAAACAATGGTTAATATAATTTGATTTATGGGAAAGAAGTTTTCAATATTCTGTTAAAAATAATAAAAAGATAGTCTTGTTCTTTAATAATCTTTGAGGATCCAAATCTATTCTGCATGGACACTAAGAATAATATGAAATAAAAAGAGGAAGCTAGTCCATATAGAAGTATAACATATAAAATACTAAAGTCTTCTTTTTTTTATTTCATAATGAAAAATCATGGCTAAAATTATTTCCATTATTAACCATATATAAATTAAAAGATCAATGAAATATTTATAAATTTAAGACTATAGAATTCTCCAAAAATACCAATAAAGTACAGTCCTTGTCTCAAAAAGGAATTTCACCTAAGATCTGGTGACAATTAAAAAAATATCCTATGTTTATGATCTTAGGAGAAAGCAAGATCCTTTACCTTCAAAAGTAATGTTGGATTCTGCACCACTTTTGACGATTATCACAATATAGCACAAAAATGAGGAGAACGGGGTACATAATGTGCTAGAAAATACAGAATTTTATGTATTAAGACAGCCAAGCTAATGCCTAAATTCCTAACCAAGGCGACACTGCACTGACACTGCACCACCCCTGGAGTACATAATGTGCTAGAAAATACAGAATTTTATGTATTAAGACAGCCAAGCTAATGCCTAAACTCCTAACCAAGGCGACACTGCACTGACACTGCACCACCCCTGGCAAAAGCAGCTGATGGGAGGTAACTAACGCAAAGTAGCACAGAGAGTCTGAAAGACTGGAAGACTGAGTCTTTCCTCTTGTATTTAGATACAGTTAGGTTTACAGCATTGCTTGCAGATAATACTTTTTTCTTATTTTGCATGTCCTCGAGAGACACTAAAAATGCTTGTTTTATATCTGTAAAAGTGCCTGGCAACGTAACAAATAAAAAATGCATTTTGATTAATTAATCATCTTTCTAAGGGTGCATGGGGCAATCTTACTACAACTGTAAGTGCCTATGGAAAGGAAAAAAAGGACCCTTCTTCCCGGACGTGATGAGGCCATTGATCACGGTCTTTGACGCATGTCCAGAAGGCACAAGCAATACAACTGTATTCACTTCCTGGGGAAACGCAGGAGACATGCCCCACAAGAATGGAGAGCAGTGAATTTCCTACAGGACACAGTATATGCCAGGATTTCCTGAAGGAAGGGGTGCAGGGTAGGTGTTTTTGCATCTCCTGACAAAGACCTAAAAAATCCTTACTTCAATATGCCCTCTCCTGGGGGCTTTTATTCTTAGTCATGTATGGAATAGGCATTCCCTGAATGTGATGGAATGCTTGTTATTCTGGGCTGGATTCCCCCGCCCTGTCTCAAGTGGGGAGAGGGTCTGACCTGCTCCACGTCACAAGCAAGGTGGCTCCCTGTGGTTTATTTCTTTAACCAGCTTGGAGGCCCAAGCCAACCCCTCCTCTGGAACAGGAACTGGGAGGTCTGCCCAAGGCCCCCAAGGAATAGGTTCATTTCTTTGCGGTCCTCCAGCCATCCTTTCCGTCACTACCCATTTAGAGAAAGGCTTCAGAAGGCTTGCTTTCCTTGGCAGGTGGCCAGTGGAATAGCATATACACCAGAAATGCTGTTTTAAAGAAATAGGAGCTTCCTGAAGACATCGGGATATTTTGAACTGTGAGTTCAACTGGCCCCACTCTCTCAGATGAGCATCTTAAGGAGTGGAAATTGATGAGTGCTCTGATTAATGCTTGAACCCTATCATTTGCTTTTTATGAGCTGTAAAAGATTGGGTTGGTTCAGCAGTTCTCAATCCAGTGAGATTCTACACAACTCACATCCCCCGCCAAGTGACATTTAACAATACCTGGAGACATTTTTATTTGTCACAACTGGGGGGGTATCAAGTGTGCAGAACCCAGGGATGCTGCTCCACGTCCGACAATGCACAGAACACCCTCCATGACAAAAAATTATCTCACCTAAAACATCCCTAGTGCCAAAGTAGAAAAACCCTGGACTGGGTGGTTTCTCATATGCTAAATTGGGTATTATAATAATAATAAGTGTGAAAGCATTCAGCACCATGCCTGACCCAAGGTGGACATTCAATCCGTAGCAACCTCCTTCTCTTTCTTGCTCTGACACTCATAAGCCAAGATCTGTTACGTGTGGACAGTGGCTATAATCTAACGTTAAGGTGCAACGAGACAGGACATGGGCCATCCAGTGACTGTGTCGTATATCTATAGGTGATAACTGGCTGGCAAAGCTACAAACCATTCCCCATAGTAAGGGAAAGGTATCCTGCACAAACTCAGCCCATGATGAACATTAAATTCTTTCCAGATTTCAGGGCCAGAAACAAAATCACTTCCAGATTGGCCACGAACTTCTCCTACCCTTTCAAATCAGATAAGGTACATACTTTAGACAAAAAGACAGCAATAGCATTTTTAAGGCTCTCTGCTTTGAAAGCCATCTGGGGTGACTCTGTCTGATGACTGTATTATTGCTGTGCAGCCCAGCGTGTGGAAAGGAGCAGTGATTTGTAGGCGGTCTAATTAGTAATAACAGCATGACATGCTTCTTCCCACATCTTTGGCAAGGATCTGGGTATCAGCAGGGCTAACATATTCTAAGAAGATATGAGATACCCATGCAGTTGTCATTATTCGTTAGAAATACTATAATTCTGCTTAATTTAGACCTTCTGTGCCCCCAAGACTGTGCTTAGGAATGTTCCTTTCAAAAGTCACGAAATTAAAAACCATCAAACCTTTTCTATGATAGCATTTATCACCTGGCCACAGGAGCTGTTTTCCCTGATTTATGCAGCTAGAGTAGCATGTGTCTTCATGCACACGTGTGACAGAGGAACCTAATCTACACCCAGTGAGCAGGCGAGGACACTATTTCATCCAGGAAGCTGTTCCTTTACTCTATGGCCCTAGGCCCCAGAGGTCACCCTTCTCAGAACAACTGTCGCATGTTTCCTCTACTGCTTCATCTGGAATTTGATCATTTACTCGTGACTTGTTATTTGTTTCATGTGCACATGCTCTGCCTTTCTGGTTTGACTTTAAGTTCCCGTTTGGGGACACTACAGGGTCACAGAATATTAGTGATAGTTTTATGATAAACGTGGGCTCCCGTGGTTAAATTATTTCAAGGACTTCTTGTGCAAACTCTATTTTAGCAAAATATAAATAGTTAATTTCCAAGCATGGTAGCACTAACTCCTGGGAATGTCATGTGTTGCCTTCCCTTCTATCTTAAACAGTCGAGAAAATCAGGTTATCAAGCAAAAGAAGAGCTCAACTTTTGGCTATTTCTGAGTAGGTCAGCTTTCAAAACCCTAATCAGTTTAAGTAGATAGCATTCCCACACTGCTGTGGTCTCTGGAGAAGCACAGAGCCATTGTGTGCAAAACCAAATTAATTGCCTAAGAGAAAACATCTGAAGATATGAGTGGGAAAATCAACAATTCTGCAATAACTCTGAACTCCAATAAAAGCCTGATGAAGTTTACTGTTGAACTCAGAACAAACTACCTAGTTTATTGATTACTTGATAACTGTGAGATTATAAAAAAAGTGATGATAAGTTGCATTAAAATTTATTTATAATATGTGGAGATTAATCACATCTTCATGGAAAGCAGGACTTAGCCAACAGAGATTTGGCAATTTATACTGGAAATATTCCATTGAGGGTATTGAGATTATAAAAAAAGTGATGATAAGTTGCATTAAAATTTATTTATAATATGTGGAGATTATAACCCATTCAATTCGTTAATCACATCTTCATGGAAAGCAGGACTTAGCCAACAGAGATTTGGCAATTTATACTGGAAATATTCCATTGAGGGTATTGGTGGGTTGTAAATTATATTGTCAAAGACATGTGGAAAAATATGTCTCAGAAGCAATGATTTCCAAATTTCTAAGGCTGTGACACTCTATCCCAGTTGGGTAACTTTCACTCTCTCTGAGTTAAGTGTCTCCTACGATCCTATTTTTTAAAACAACAAAGCAAAATTAATTAAATTTGTAAACATTTGAGAATATCAAAATAACTCCCGTGAGAACTGAAGACGTTCACTACTAGCTCAAAAGCAGGCCTATGGTGTAAACCATCAGATTTACACTCTGTGATTCTAAACCTTTCATTCCTTTTGCATTCACACTAGATTAGCGTTTCTGGGACCTGACCCTCTGAGAACATGGAAGGTGGAACAGTTGGAGAAGATGAGTTTCTCTCACTGACATTTCAGCCTAGAATAAATCTGTTCGCTGACTTCGGGATGACAGAAATGGAACCACATCTGAAACTCTAGCTCGGTTGAGCTCCAGGCGTTTCACATCATCAAGTGGATTATTTTAACAGCACTTCCAAGACAATATGTGGAAGTTTAAAATTTCTTTCCAGTGGGAGGAAGGACCCTTAACCCTTCTCGATGCTGTGTGAACCACAGGACCCAAAATGTTTACGCTCAAGATGAGAAAAGACAGATCTCTACATTTGTTAAAATGATATAGTACTAAACCATTTGGCTATTGCCCTAGATTTCAAGAGGTTTTCTGAATCCATTCAATAAATATAGTCTTTTAAAACACAAATTCAGAATAGCTTAACCTATAGCTTGCCAGTATTTGATTTTAAATATTCTTTTTTTTTTTTTTAATTTTTACTTTGTTGATATACAATGTGGTTGATTATTATGGCCCATCACCGAAACCTCCCTCCCTTATTTTAAATATTCATTATGGGAAAATAAAATTAAAAATCTGAAGTGGACGGTGGAGAAGACTGGGTGTTGAGGAGCCAGCTCAGGCCAAGATCATTCATGGAGGTGCCGGTTCCTGCACCTGAGTCCCTTGCGGGAGCCCTGGTGTTTTCCAGGTTCACGGCTTACGTTGGTCACAGCAGGAGGCTGGCAGGAAACCTCACCACAAGACAGAAAGTAGCACAAACTCAAGACACAGCTGCTACCCCCAGGCTCGCCTCCCCCGAAGCCCCTGTCCCAAGCAGAAGGCACAGGCAGTGCCCACTGTGAGGGTTTCCTAGAGGGGCAATTTTGAAATAAAACATTTAAAGACCCATTCCTTCTGGGATCAGGTGCTCGATACTGCCCCCTGACCCCTGGTGTGCTGCCTTCTCTGATGACGTTTAGCCAGTTCTGAATGCAAGTGGTTTAATTCTCCGACCAGTGGCCATCAACTTACGAGGTCAGCCAAAAATGTCGGGAAGCCATGCCTGGATAAATCTATCTTGCTATATTTTGACAGGTGACTTTTTGGGTAAAAATCAAAATTAATGAGGCTAAAAAACATAAAAAAGTTTATAGGTGTGTACCCAATTGGAAAGTTTGAGAAACCAGAGCCAGGGAGGGACTGGGCCAGATCTGCATTGTGGTTGGAAAGGGGTGGCAGTCAAGAGAGTCCCTCAGGATGGGAGACCTAACCCTGCCCAGCCTCTCCAGGACAGCCAGGCCTTAACCTCCCACCGAGACCCCAGTCCTGTCCCTTCTAGTCTCAAGGACTTCTTTATTAGTTCAGTGTGCTCCCGTGTACAATTCAGGTTAGATCTTCCTTTTAAAAAGTCTTCAGGGAATGAAAAATACTTGCCTCTACTTTAAAATAACTCTCGAAATCGCACATTGGAACTAGCTAGGAAAATTTCCCAAGTAAAAGAACAAACCACATGAAGATGAATTGCTGAACTCTGGTTGATAATGAGCAAAATAAACTATTTTCACATATTCCCTCCATTCAAACACTATCCAGGTAACACCTAGTGCCACCACCTCTCAGGCATATTTTCAAGAACAATAATGTTGGCATTTGAGAGAGTAGCTAGAAAAAAAAAGAAACAATTTTCTGTAAAGTAGAATTCGCTAAAGCTCCCTGAAAACAGGGAGTGGTCCACAGAGCACACTGCGTTCCACAGGGCCCAGCTGTCCTGAGTCTGCTGTCTCTGCACCGCCACACCTGGTTTCCACGGTGACTCAGGCAGTATCAGGACTGCCCGGGCCTGTGGGTAAAACCCAGACAGGCACGCCCCCTCGAGCCAACTGAAATGCACAGATACGTACAAATGGACTTCCAGAGAAAATTCTCTCTGTCTAGATCTGTGATTCTTAAAGAGAGGGAGAAAGGGAGCTTGCTTAGAAAAATATATATATTATAATTTTACATTGGGGAAACAATAAATACGTACTATTTTTATAAATAAATCTAGACCGGTTTGTATGTGATGGTTACAGAATATGTGGGATCCGAACCCTCGGACGGGAGCGCCGCCGCGCTTCCCAAGCGGCGCACTATCCAGTGCGCCACCGGGCTGGCCCCTAGATCTGTGATTCTTAAAGAGAGGGAGAAAGGGAGCTTGCTTAGAAAAATATATATATTATAATTTTACATTGGGGAAACAATAAATACGTACTATTTTTATAAATAAATCTAGACCGGTTTGTATGTGATGGTTACAGAATTGTTTAAGAATGCTACTTTAAATAGAATGCCCTCAAGTTTGTTAAATAAAAGGTACAGGAGGCCATCATTTTGTGCTAAGTTCCTGTACAAGGCCCCAGCACACCAGAGTGAAAAATCAGACTGGAGTCACCCCTGCTAAAGTTCCAGGTCACCAAACCTAAACTAAGTTGCTGTCTGACCTTCCTAGAAGTCAAGTGAGAGATAACAGCCAATTTCCCAAACAGGCCAGTTTGAATCTTCAATAGGCATGCTAATGAAGCTCCCTCTGCTTTAATCCGTGCACAAAAGCAGTAGCCGGACATAGCCTGATGCTAACTAATCAGTTGTTTTTCTAAAGTTCCCTCTCCCTGTCCGCACCTTACAAGGAGAATGACTTTGAAATGATCTGCTTTTTATTCTTTATTTCTGCTTTCTTCAGCCTTTTTTTTTTTTNTGAGATTATAAAAAAAGTGATGATAAGTTGCATTAAAATTTATTTATAATATGTGGAGATTATAACCCATTCAATTCGTTAATCACATCTTCATGGAAAGCAGGACTTAGCCAACAGAGATTTGGCAATTTATACTGGAAATATTCCATTGAGGGTATTGGTGGGTTGTAAATTATATTGTCAAAGACATGTGGAAAAATATGTCTCAGAAGCAATGATTTCCAAATTTCTAAGGCTGTGACACTCTATCCCAGTTGGGTAACTTTCACTCTCTCTGAGTTAAGTGTCTCCTACGATCCTATTTTTTAAAACAACAAAGCAAAATTAATTAAATTTGTAAACATTTGAGAATATCAAAATAACTCCCGTGAGAACTGAAGACGTTCACTACTAGCTCAAAAGCAGGCCTATGGTGTAAACCATCAGATTTACACTCTGTGATTCTAAACCTTTCATTCCTTTTGCATTCACACTAGATTAGCGTTTCTGGGACCTGACCCTCTGAGAACATGGAAGGTGGAACAGTTGGAGAAGATGAGTTTCTCTCACTGACATTTCAGCCTAGAATAAATCTGTTCGCTGACTTCGGGATGACAGAAATGGAACCACATCTGAAACTCTAGCTCGGTTGAGCTCCAGGCGTTTCACATCATCAAGTGGATTATTTTAACAGCACTTCCAAGACAATATGTGGAAGTTTAAAATTTCTTTCCAGTGGGAGGAAGGACCCTTAACCCTTCTCGATGCTGTGTGAACCACAGGACCCAAAATGTTTACGCTCAAGATGAGAAAAGACAGATCTCTACATTTGTTAAAATGATATAGTACTAAACCATTTGGCTATTGCCCTAGATTTCAAGAGGTTTTCTGAATCCATTCAATAAATATAGTCTTTTAAAACACAAATTCAGAATAGCTTAACCTATAGCTTGCCAGTATTTGATTTTAAATATTCTTTTTTTTTTTTTTAATTTTTACTTTGTTGATATACAATGTGGTTGATTATTATGGCCCATCACCGAAACCTCCCTCCCTTATTTTAAATATTCATTATGGGAAAATAAAATTAAAAATCTGAAGTGGACGGTGGAGAAGACTGGGTGTTGAGGAGCCAGCTCAGGCCAAGATCATTCATGGAGGTGCCGGTTCCTGCACCTGAGTCCCTTGCGGGAGCCCTGGTGTTTTCCAGGTTCACGGCTTACGTTGGTCACAGCAGGAGGCTGGCAGGAAACCTCACCACAAGACAGAAAGTAGCACAAACTCAAGACACAGCTGCTACCCCCAGGCTCGCCTCCCCCGAAGCCCCTGTCCCAAGCAGAAGGCACAGGCAGTGCCCACTGTGAGGGTTTCCTAGAGGGGCAATTTTGAAATAAAACATTTAAAGACCCATTCCTTCTGGGATCAGGTGCTCGATACTGCCCCCTGACCCCTGGTGTGCTGCCTTCTCTGATGACGTTTAGCCAGTTCTGAATGCAAGTGGTTTAATTCTCCGACCAGTGGCCATCAACTTACGAGGTCAGCCAAAAATGTCGGGAAGCCATGCCTGGATAAATCTATCTTGCTATATTTTGACAGGTGACTTTTTGGGTAAAAATCAAAATTAATGAGGCTAAAAAACATAAAAAAGTTTATAGGTGTGTACCCAATTGGAAAGTTTGAGAAACCAGAGCCAGGGAGGGACTGGGCCAGATCTGCATTGTGGTTGGAAAGGGGTGGCAGTCAAGAGAGTCCCTCAGGATGGGAGACCTAACCCTGCCCAGCCTCTCCAGGACAGCCAGGCCTTAACCTCCCACCGAGACCCCAGTCCTGTCCCTTCTAGTCTCAAGGACTTCTTTATTAGTTCAGTGTGCTCCCGTGTACAATTCAGGTTAGATCTTCCTTTTAAAAAGTCTTCAGGGAATGAAAAATACTTGCCTCTACTTTAAAATAACTCTCGAAATCGCACATTGGAACTAGCTAGGAAAATTTCCCAAGTAAAAGAACAAACCACATGAAGATGAATTGCTGAACTCTGGTTGATAATGAGCAAAATAAACTATTTTCACATATTCCCTCCATTCAAACACTATCCAGGTAACACCTAGTGCCACCACCTCTCAGGCATATTTTCAAGAACAATAATGTTGGCATTTGAGAGAGTAGCTAGAAAAAAAAAGAAACAATTTTCTGTAAAGTAGAATTCGCTAAAGCTCCCTGAAAACAGGGAGTGGTCCACAGAGCACACTGCGTTCCACAGGGCCCAGCTGTCCTGAGTCTGCTGTCTCTGCACCGCCACACCTGGTTTCCACGGTGACTCAGGCAGTATCAGGACTGCCCGGGCCTGTGGGTAAAACCCAGACAGGCACGCCCCCTCGAGCCAACTGAAATGCACAGATACGTACAAATGGACTTCCAGAGAAAATTCTCTCTGTCTAGATCTGTGATTCTTAAAGAGAGGGAGAAAGGGAGCTTGCTTAGAAAAATATATATATTATAATTTTACATTGGGGAAACAATAAATACGTACTATTTTTATAAATAAATCTAGACCGGTTTGTATGTGATGGTTACAGAATTGTTTAAGAATGCTACTTTAAATAGAATGCCCTCAAGTTTGTTAAATAAAAGGTACAGGAGGCCATCATTTTGTGCTAAGTTCCTGTACAAGGCCCCAGCACACCAGAGTGAAAAATCAGACTGGAGTCACCCCTGCTAAAGTTCCAGGTCACCAAACCTAAACTAAGTTGCTGTCTGACCTTCCTAGAAGTCAAGTGAGAGATAACAGCCAATTTCCCAAACAGGCCAGTTTGAATCTTCAATAGGCATGCTAATGAAGCTCCCTCTGCTTTAATCCGTGCACAAAAGCAGTAGCCGGACATAGCCTGATGCTAACTAATCAGTTGTTTTTCTAAAGTTCCCTCTCCCTGTCCGCACCTTACAAGGAGAATGACTTTGAAATGATCTGCTTTTTATTCTTTATTTCTGCTTTCTTCAGCCTTTTTTTTTTTTCTGTCTTTAAAACCTCTTTTGCTCAGCTCATTGGAACACTTATTCTATTTTGTGGAATGAACTGTTGCCTGATTCTAGAGTCGCAATAATGCCAATTGAGATTTTTTAATTTGTTGCAATTTTGACCTTTGACAATGTTCTTTTTTTCAGAAACATGCTCAATGTGGTCTTATATATCAATTCCAAAATGTACCTTTGATTTAGCAGATTTTCTTTTTAAATACACTTGTTGCTTCCAGAGCCAAAAAAGGTAAATAAGCCAAATCCCTTTTTCTATATTAATTGACACGAATTATTATGACTCTGGAGGAACAGCTATCATAATAATGTCGTTATTCAGAAATCATGCTAAGCCTGGTTCTGCTTCATTTGTATTCCTCTCAGGAAATTATTAAGACATTGATAGGCTTTAACTTAAATCGCAGATTATTCGGTTAATTTTAATGTATCAGTTTCTAATGGTGTCTCTGGTGATGGCTATTCAGAAGACATTGATGTTTAATTTTCAGCTGCTTACCTTTTGTCCCTTCACTCCTTGGCAGTCACATTTTCCACAGCCAGAGCCAGCACATCCACCCTGGAAATAAGAGAAAATACCTTTAAAGACAAGAACACTTTCAAATTGAGGTTGATGTTTGAATTAATATGATTTACATCAGGGACGTAGAGACACACTTCTGCAGAGAGAGAGAAAATGAATGAGCTGATTTTTAAGCCCAAATCTTAAAGAAGTGATTTTTTTTTTTTTCCTTTTGTCTTTTTTCGTGTCCGGCAACGGACCGCAACCCTCAGTGTCGCGCCCGTACCGGACCGGGACCGGCAACAGGATCGCAACCCTCAGTGCTGCGTCCACCCCTTGCTCAGCCAGTGAGCGGGAACCGGTCTGTATGTGGGATCTGAACCCTCGGCGGGAGCGCCGCTGCGCTCTCAAGCGGCGCACTGTAGCAGTGTGCCACCGGGCAGGCCCAAAGAAGTGATTTTTTAATTCAATTAAAGCTTGACTGTTGAATTAAAGAACATTCAACAACAAAATGCTCTTGTAGTTCGTTTCTAACATAAAAATTACTATTAAAAATGCAAGGAAAATAATCCAAGCAGGTGACAAAAGCTGGAGAGAAAGATAACTAACGCGTTCAAATGCCCACCAGGTGCCACAAACAGCCAGCTGTCATCTCATTTAATGACCATAGCCATAGTTTTGGGGATAGGAACCACCATGCCCATCTCACAAATGCCAAAGCTGAGCGAGAGGTTTCACATAACATACTAATACCAGGGTTGAAACTAGAACCCAGCTTCAACTTCCATCATACAAAGCTGCCAACACATTAAAAGATACACACACGATGGTACATACACACACCTGCAAGTTCCTTAGAAGGAACCAAGTTTTAAACCATGATAGACACAGGTACAGTGGACAGAATGCGAAGGGGTGTGAGATGAATGATTTAGTTAATAAGCTTTGTTAGAGGCTATGTTTTGAGTGTGAAGTAAAACTTACACCTATATTCTGCTTCAGGTGATAACAGTTTCTTAAAAATAAAAGCGTTGCTATTAATAGTAGGTGATCATGTGAAGTCTATATTTTTAACAACATACTCAAGTCTTAGCTCCATTGCCATGGAGACCTTCTGCATGAAACAATTGCATCTGGAGATACTTACTTTATAAAGTTAAATCTGAACAAGTGCCTCCAAGACAGTAAGCTGTTCTTAATTTTGTATTTTGGAAATGGGGACATTGACAATAGTCCAAACAAACTCCAGAGATTATGGATCTGTTTCTTTCTCTGACTCACATTTTAGGCAATTTTCAGAAAACACTCTCATAACCTCCTAACATTTTAAATCAATCCATGTGCACAGTTTTGCTTCACAATCTGGATATTGGTGACCACTCAGAGACATCCAAAAAGATGAGGTCAAAATTTTTAACCTAGATCCAGAAGGTTCATCTAGAACGCACAAATACAAGGACTGAGAGACCTCAATGCACAGCTCAGCTGTCACCACCTCTTGTCCGGGCCCCAGGTGAGGGGTAATTACTCCCTACCTGGGTTCCCATGAAGGGCTGATTCTGTGCCTCTTTTGTGAGACTTAACACATGCTTCTTGTGGTTCTTTATTCACATGTCTCCCCAGCCCCCTGGACCTCTGTGGGGACAGCCCAGAGCTTCACATTGAGCATGTAGACTGATCCTGATATAGACTGTATTTCATCTACCACTACATCAATTGCAAATCCCACAGTAAGAAATAAAGAATGGTACTAATCAATGACACATCATCAATTGTTAGATCTATCCCGATTTCAGAGTTGTCAAAACATTAATAAATGGGCATCTTAGAACCCATGAATAGAGGAGTAGGCACCCACTTACTGTTGTTTGTTGTTGGGGGTGTTGGTGGGATCCATTTAATGAACCTTAAATGGCCACTGCAAACAACAGTGCCATGACACTGTGCACCTCCGCTCACAGCACACTAGTGCACACACGCTGGGGGAAGTGTTCCCCAACAGGTATGCAGTAATGACTGGATGACCTGGAGCTGATCAGAGAGCTAGTCAATAACCAGGTTAGCCCCCAAACCAGAAAAGCCCAGAGGGTAAGGCAGCTCCAAGTCCCTCTGGGGTCCTGGGTCAGCCCCCTGACAACCTTGCTGCTGCCGAGCCAGGTTCAGAAACACATCTCTGTTCTTTTAAGGGTGCTAATCGTGGTTGCATTCCTGCTGACATCAAAAGGAATAATCAACTGGGCTAAGACTCACTTATTTGTAGAGTCCCTTTAGGAAATGTCCACCAATCACCCAGGCATAGTTGGAGGAAACTCAAAAACAGCCTCAAGTAGTGTGAATTTTCTACTTTCAGGTTTAGGGTAGTTTCTCTGAAAAATCAGATTAAGCAGGGAACCAAAGGACTGAAGCTGAAAATGGCTCTGTGGGGATTCTGGGTTTTTCTCTTTTGAAATGTTGACACAATCTCAGAAGCTTATCTTTATTCAATTTGATGGAGGCTATAAAAACGAATTTCTTGGACCTGTTCCCATAAGCTATCAGTGAATGCCTTAATTACAGGGGACCCCAGATAAGAGGCGACAGGCCATGACTATGTGTGTGTTGGCGTTAAGTTGCCTCTTATGCTCCAGTGTGTGAGGGTAACCAGTGAGCTGTCCTGCCCTGCACAACACTTCCAGTCTTGACAAGCACTGGAGAAAATCTGAAATGAGACCTGAAGGGCTGAAGCCACCTTCCCCTCCCCCTCCAACTTATACTGTATTCAAAGCAAAAATTAAAAAAAAAAAAAATCGCAGACCAAAACATGTATGGCTTTGGTTTTGTATAAAACTTTATCTGCTTTATTCTTACAGGAAATTTTATTACTATTTCTGGCCCTACGAGGCAATGTGAAAGAATGATAATTCCATGAACATCTAAATTATGGTCAGTCTTTCAGAACACAAGGTGTTCTTAAGACCATGATTTGTGAGTCACATTTTGGGTGGCCTGGCATTTATGTTAATGCTTTTATTTTTAAAAACAACAAACACATTTTAGAATGCTGAACAGAAATCATAAGATGCATGGCTACTTTGCTAAATAAAATCTACTTCAAAACAATTTCCATTCCACGAGAGCCCTCACGGGATTTCACGCCGGCACGTGGAGGGAGGGAAGCTGCGCAAGGCCACTGCTAAAAAGATACAAGGGATGCCCAAAGGACCTGTCCAACCGGTGTAACCATGGAGATGAAACCGCTCATGATAACAGCATTCAGGCGTGCAAACCCTAGCTCTCCGCCGTGAGTCACTGTGTGTGAAAGGGGCGCATAGACTACATGGGCTGCTCAGATTCCAATTTCACTGGTGACCTAACATGCTAGAGGCAATGTCACAAATTTCATGACTTCCTGAGGAAGTACATGTTGCATCTGGACCTCTCAGCAAAATCAAACGACAGGCACAGTCACACGGCCTGCACAGCCCCCGGCTGCACATCTGAGGGCTTAGGAGGCTGCTTGTTCTCCCACGTCTGGAAGATGCTGGCCCCTCGGCTCACGCCCTCCCATCTGTTTCAGATTCTGGGATGGGAAGGACGGGCACACTCAGTGAAGCGTGCAGTCTTCCTGCCTGCCCCCCTTGGCATTCTAGGGTCAAGTGACTCTGCCCCACGACCCTGGAGTGACGCCTGTGTTGTTTTCCGGGGCGGTGCCCACCTGACCCAATGGCCTCCACTGGCGGAAGTCACTCGTGAAGGCCACCTCTGCCTGGAAGCCTCCAAGGGACAAGGAAGCCATGGGCCTTGGGCTCTGTTACAGAAGCAACCGTCACGCACCACAGCAACACAGGAAGCCCAGGGCCAGGGGACAGAGGGCCCTAGAATCTCCCTGGGGAAACGTCGTCATTCACCCTCCTAAAACTAGGAAAACTTGAGAACCAAGTCAATCTGGAAAGTTCTTTTGGCCTCGGACCACACGGCTTCCAGCCTTGCCAGGAGCGAATGAGGGGTCCCCTCTGCAGGAGGAGGACAGAGGGGACCATCCTGGCCCAGTGGCTCTGGTGAGGGGCTTCCACAGCAGGGGCCAGCAGGCAGCGAAAACAAGAACACAATATGAAAGGAATGCAAACGGTCCTACAAGGTAATCCCTAAACCAAACATGTTTTATATTCTCTCTAAGAGTCTCTGTCAGCTTTTCAGGATATGTTAAAACAATCAATATTATTAAAATTTTCTTTCATGCTCCATTTAAGAGTTCCAGAGAGTTGAACCATCAGCATTAATGTTATAGAGTACGTTGGATCTAAAAATACACCAAGATTTTACAATACACAGTACCAGTGCCAAAGAAGGCAGGGAGGGGAGAAGGTCAGGGACTTCCTTTGGAAGAAAAGCCTGTGTCCGGACTCTCTCTGATCTGCAGGCCCCAGGGGACTCCTCTGACACCGAGGGGCGCTCCCTGCAGGAGGACAGAAGGTGAGAGGCTCACTCATTC
>NW_007727612.1:11540-13671 GCF_000696425.1 Galeopterus variegatus | reverse complement strand
TGCTCCATTTAAGAGTTCCAGAGAGTTGAACCATCAGCATTAATGTTATAGAGTACGTTGGTTCTAAAAATACACCAAGATTTTACAATACACAGTACCAGTGCCAAAGCAGGCAGGGAGGGGAGAAGGTCAGGGACTTCCTTTGGAAGAAAAGCCTGTGTCCGGCCTCTCTCTGATCTGCAGGCCCCAGGGGGCTCCTCTGACACCGAGGGGCGCTCCCTGCAGGAGGACAGAAGGTGAGAGGCTCACTCATTCTGTTCAGAGAGTGCCTTTCCCCTTAACCAGAGAGCCAACTCCCGCTGTGGCACGACCGTGTGCCACACTGGGAGGGAGACAGGCAGCGTGCAATGTCATGCCATCCGTTAGCTGTGGCATGTCTACTGTACAAAGGCAGATTTGGAATTTGTTAAGCAAGATGATTTCCTCAATTTTCTCATTTTTTCCTGCTTCTGATGGAAGATAGACCTTTAACACCACTGCTTTAGCAACTTCTATGTGTTTCACATCCCACCAAATAGGGACACGTGGAGACCTGCCAAGTCGAAACAGCTTATCTTTCAAATTCCTTTGCACATTCCCTGTGCTGTGCAAAACATCAAAATAGTTTCGTGGTGATACTGCTGTCCCAATATTCCTCCTGGTTGTGTCACTTCTTCAGGGAGTCTTTTGAATGATGAACTACCCAACCAAAGAAATATGTGGACACAAAAGGACGTATTTTCAGGCTACTTGGGCAGAATTAAAAGTGGGCAAGAACCAAGGACGTGCGGCAGGGGGAGCCTTCCTCCGCTCCTGCTGGGACTGCTGAGCAGAACAACCCCTTTGGAAACCCCGTCTGACAGTCTCCTGGGCTGATGCTCACACACTCATTCCCAGCAATTCCATTCCTGGGTACGAGCCCCACAGATGTGCATGCAGATGCTCCTCCAAAGACGTGCTCACGCATTTATGTAACTGAAACGACTTCAACAAAACAGCATGTACTCAAATCACATGCAGCTGGAGTTTGATCTTTTCGGTGGTATGATTTTTAATTCTCTTTCATTCACAAAAATATGTTGGTGTGGTACATAAAAGACGACCACACAAAAAAAGCACCAAGAGCTCGCACTCTTTCTAGATATGAAAACATTATAAAGAAACATAGTTTGTATATGGGGAATTTATTTCCTAACTTCCGTCTCGTTTGCAGTCTTAACTAGCCTGTCCTACTCTTCTCATTTCTTGTTTAACTTTTTGTTTACTGCCATGAGGGTCTCCAAAATGCTTCTCTCCATTCCATGTATTTCTCCCTCCCAGCAATGCCCTGACAAAGAATCTCAACACTTCTCCAACGAGAATCCTCTCTGGATGATCCCCAGATGTTAAGCTCAAGAACAGGTCCAACTGCTTAGGGTGAAGGATGTCACAATCTCAGCGACCTTCAGTGGGGGCGAAAAAGAGGGGAAGGATGGAAGTTTCTGGGGTACTGGAAACATTCTCTACTTGATGCAGGTGGTTATTACACAGGTGTATCCATCTGTAAAAAAATCATGAACTGTGTACCTATGATTTTTGCACTTTGTTGTATTTCAATACAATTAGGGGGGAAAAAAAGCTGTGCTCAAGAACGTTCACACAGCACTATACACAGTAGCCCAGCTGGAAACAGTAGAATGGGTAAATAAGCAATGGTATACTTCACAGAGTGGACTCCCGCACTGGCTGCAACACGGAAGAATCTCTCAACCACCACACAGAGTAAACTGAAGCCACGCACTGAACAGCACTGACGAGTGATTCCATTTATATAAAATTCAAAACTAAACAAATCGAAGTTGGATAGTGGTTAGGGGGCTTCTTGGGTTCTGGTAATGTTCTTTTTCATGATCTGGTCTCAGGGGTGTGTTCGCTTTTTGAAAAATGCACTGAGCTGTGCCCTTAGGATATATGTTTCTGTAAGTATTCTAAACTTCAAAAAAATTTACCCCCCTAAAAACTGTGCATAGAATTTAAACATTAATAACAAAATAGAGAGCAAAATAGACGCCAAATGTTGCAGGACAAATAATTTCTTAAAAGCTTACATGTTCACAGCATTTTTGAACTTCCAAAAATATGTTTGGTATTGCGGATTTAGGGGTGAATTAAT
>NW_007727612.1:8774-11085 GCF_000696425.1 Galeopterus variegatus | reverse complement strand
GCTGTGCCCTTAGGATATATGTTTCTGTAAGTATTCTAAACTTCAAAAAAATTTACCCCCCAAAAAACCGTGCATAGAATTTAAACATTAATAACAAAATAGAGAGCAAAATAGACGCCAAATGTTGCAGGACAAATAATTTCTTAAAAGCTTACATGATCACAGCATTTTTGAACTTCCAAAAATATGTTTGGTATTGCGGATTTAGGGGTGAATTAATCTCTCCCTCATTCTCAAGGAGCTCATAATCATGTCATTTGTTTTATTATTATTTTATCATCATCATTTAGTTTTGATTAATAGGAGTAAGATCGATGTGATCCCAAAGATGTGAAAGTAATTCTTCAACATTAATTCAACTGAAAGGAGACTTAGTTAAATAAACTAACATTTCTGTTCCATTTAATAATGGAAGACACAGACACAGAACACTCCTTACTACTTTTTAGACTTACAAAATATTTCTGCTCTAATTTGAAAACAGCTGCAAGTGTTGATATATTCTTGGCAAAAATGCTAGCACAAAAAATTTGAGAAACAAACTGAATTTCTAACATGTAGCCTCTCTCTCTCTCTCTCTCTCTCTCTCTCTCTCTTTCGTAGTATGACTAAGACTTTTACGTGTGAGATGCATGCTCTGCTCTGTTTCCCATTAGCGATTGCATTTGCAGAGCCCGTGGGGGGCTCCCAGCAGCCACAGGCACTGAGGAAATGAGGCTGTTTGTTTGGACCCTCTCACTACCAGCATGTGATCGCAGCTCTGGTCTCATTTGCCCCCACCATGCAATCTTGTTGACTCATTTTTATTCCTTTTCCTCCCTTTCTCCCACTGCATGGGGGTGGACATTAAATGTTCTTGCTTGGGGAATAGGATGGACTAGAGGGAATGGAAACGAAGCCCAGAATGTCACCTCCAGGTCATTGGTCTCTGTCCAGCTGCAAGCAGATGTGGCTACAATTAGTTGCCATGTGACAGCAGTTTGCTGGACGGCAGCGTGTGAAATGAGTTGGTGGGCTTCGTGCGTGTCCGCTGGGACCCACGGGTGGAGGTGCCTCTGGAGGTCGACCCAGGGCGAGTCCTCCCGCAGCTGTGAGTCACCGGCCTGACACACAAGAGTGGCTGGTGAGCCCATCAAGTCCCCAGCATCCCGGCCCTATGAGCATGTCCCAGAGCAAGTGACGAGTGGGCCAATGCGGAGGCCTGAGAAGCCCCAGCCGGATGACACCCACATTCCCGACAGCACAGGCCTGTCCCAGGCCGGTGGGGACCGCGCTCAGCCCCTGTCCTCAGCGGCCTGCCTTCCGCCCTTTGCCCCTCCGGGTTCCCCGCCGGCTGTCCCCTTCCGGGACTGTCCCGAGAGCCACAGACACGCACTTTCCACCCCGCTCTGAAGACAGGCGTGGGAAAGTGCTGGAGAGTCTCTGCCCTTTGGGGACACGCCCCTCGGCTCTGCTGCCTGGGGGCTCGCCGGGCTCCCCTGTCGCCTGTTCTAAGACACATGAGCATCCACGCCTTCCCCACTCAGGGCCGGCTCTTGGCTCTGGCCCGGCTCTTGGCTCTGGCCCGACCCGGCCACGCCCGACTCTCCCTGTCCCTCACTGAGTACGAGACGTCCCCAGCATCGTCGCACAGCTGTGCGGGCCAAGCACCACGCCGCGTCCCCGGGTAGGTGCGGTTCTAGCCAAGCTGTGGGCGTCTGCCTAGGATGAGGACAGATGCCCAGGGAGGGGCGGCGACGGGAGCCAGGCAATATTAAAGCCACAAATCCCTGAGGCACACCAGGAGGGTGACTCTGGAGGTCTCGGCCACACGCTGAGCACAGAGACCTGGCACCGTGTGGCCGACCCCCAGCAGAAGCAGGGTCTTCTCCTGACTGCTTAGTCCCAATAACAATGACACCAATAAATGAATCCGTAATTGCTGTCTTCAGAGTGACAGCGAATTCACAGGACAACGTAAAGGAATTCCAGCCACCAGGTCTCATGCCTACCTTCTTTATGAATTCCTAATTATGAATAAATTACAGCTTAATCTCTTGCATCTCCAGTCTCCCAGTCTAACATTTCAACTACATACAATCTCCAGGAGTAACACTTATTTTTTTTTTTTAATTTCAGCTTCTCAGTATACACTGTAGTTGATTTTCATGTTCCTTTACCTGTTCCTCCTTCCCCCCATCTCCCCTCCCCACCACTACATCATATCTGTTCACTTGTCTTAACAAGTGCAAGGAATTGTTGTGTCTCTTCCCCCCCCCCTTTATTTGTTTGTATATTTATTTATTTATTTTTAGCTCCCACAAATAAGTGA
>NW_007727612.1:0-8352 GCF_000696425.1 Galeopterus variegatus | reverse complement strand
TTTAGCTCCCACAAATAAGTGAGAGCATGTGGTATTTCTCTTTCTGTGCCTGACTTGTTTCCCTTAGTATAATTTTCTCTAGGTCCATCCATGTTGTTGCGAATGGTAGTATTTCGTTCTTTTTCATAGCAGAGTAGTATTCCATTGTGTAGATGTACCACAGTGTGGCAACACTTAATTTAAAAGCATGTTTTTAAACAGAGGCACACTGTGCTTCCGTCACACGCATCAATATTGTCACTGCCTGGAGCAGGAGAAGGCACGCTAGAGAAATGCCAGGTAGAGTCATGGTTAGAAACGTTCCAAAGGGTTGGAGAAGAAATAAAAGGAAGAAAGGAAGGAAGGGAGGAAAGGAAAGACAAGGAGGGCAGGGAAGAGGAAGGGAGGCCAGTGGGGAATCCGGAGGAAAGGGAGCCCAGGCCCCAGGGCACAGGAAGGCGCAGGAGGGCATGTCTTGCTTTGGGTGGGGACACAGAACTTACAAGAGGTGGCCCCGTGCCTGTCTCTGCCCCCTGCCTCTTGGTCTCACCCCTGTAAATGAATCCCATATTTCAGGCTGTTTCTTTTAACATGTTTGTATCACAGTCTTAGCAACCATTGCAGCAACACTGTATCTCTAAAGTGTGGTTCCCAGGGCGCCATGCTGCTGCAGGACAGTGGATTTGAAAAAAAACGGGGAAACGGCCCCCCAGCCTCGAAGAATTCCTCCTGAGTACCCCCTTCTGATCCCACCCCACGACCTTTTCTGTGTTATACCTTCAGAAAAATTCCTAATTGGGCTAAATTTGAAATCAAAGCAACACTTAGAGAACTCTGATGTTTCCATTCTGTGACCCAGAAAATGCCCTGCATATTATTACATTAAATGAAAAATTCCAAACAAACGGTATAGTTTAATACCACGTACATACATTCACTAGACGGCTATCAAGAGGGATTTATGCACAGTAGAGGTTTCCCGTCAACCAGATTGTCTCTAAAGACGTATCTTGAAGGCTCCTTTGCTCTTGGGAAGTGGCCGATACACAGCCCACGAGGAGGAGGACTCGCTCTGTACTCAGTGTGATAAAGCAGAGTCAATTCTTTATTTATCCCGTCGCGTTCCACCGGCTGATCCTTTAAGGAGCCTGACAGTTTGCAGCACACTTAAAAAGGAAACATGGAAAGCCTAAGTGACTAGTGAAATATTTCAAGTATGACTGACACGCAGCTCAAAACCAGAGTTTAATGAAACCAGTCGTAACAGTATTACCACTTTTTTCTTTAAACAATTAAATATTTTAAATCATTGCTGATTTTGTGTCCGTCTTCTCCTGGGATTAGTGGCATCACTAATCCTCCCCCATCTAGGTTTGGAATTTAATCCAAGTTACATGACCCTCCCATTCCCTATGCTCCCAGCCTAATAGGATAAATACCTCTTCTAAAAAGCAGACAGTTCATCCTCCTTTCTATGTAATGCTGGGAAAAGTGACTGACAGGCCTGTTACTCTCACTCGCTCAGGAACCATTTAATGAGCACTTACTACGTGCTGGGCACCGTGCTCATAATCTGGCAGGTCGAAGGTTGACTCGGACATGAACTGTGCTTTCGAGAAGCTTACCACCAAGAGTCGAGGCGCTGTGGCCCCTGCTGGGCCAACCCCACAAGCAAGGCAGCACCGACCTGCTCTCGGGGCGGGAGGGTCTGGGCAGGCAGAGCGGCAGGACCCCAGGGCCCGTCCTAGAGGGAAGGGTGCCCAGGGCTGCAGGCGAGACACCTATCTCGTCTTCTAAGAGGACACAGGGAGCACTGAAAGGTTGTGAACTGAGGGAGACGCATTCCTCTCTCCTGGTCACACAGGGGTGTTGTGTAGAGCAGGCGAGAGAGAAGAGAGAGCGGAAGGAAGGTCTCCCGAGCGGAGGCTGAGAGCACACAGCAGCCACAGAAAGGACGCTGTGACTTACTGCCAGGTCAGTGTCAGGTGGGGAAGAGGAAGAGGCTTTCCAGTGAGTGGGACGGGAAGGACAGCGGCTGCCCCACTGGCAGCGGGGACAGGCATGAAGGACAGGGAAGGGAAGGGACGAAGCAGGAGGCAGGAAGGAGGGAAAGAGGCGGGAGAGGCAGGACAGGACTGTGACAGGCCTTGCTTCAGCCACAGGAGAGGAAAAGACTTTTTCGTTTTCTTAGTTGGTGACTCCACTGTCGACTAGAGCAATTTCCTGTGAAGATTTTTATTCTACTCGTCAAACTGCGTATCTCATATTCTCTGTCCCTGTAAAACCTTGTTTGACTCATGGTTATATCCAAACACAAGAAAATGTAAATTCTTATACAAGAAATAGTGGAGGTTCAGCAGACAGTCCCCAAACTTCATTCCAGCCCAGTGTGGCCACCTCCTCCCCGTGAAATCTCCCACCAGAGCCATGGACACGCAGGCACATGTCCCTTGTGCTCAAGTGCTGTCGCAGACGCCGTGAGAGGCTGTGAACGAGGTGTGGTTCCTGACCTTAGGTACAATCTAGCCTCGAGGGGGAGCTGCGCAGATAAAACTCACTAACTTGAGAGGATTGTTGTCACTGCTGCTATAAAAACACAAGATGCTTGAGAAGGAAACATGACTTTTGGCTAGACAATCCACCAAGAGAAAGACATGATGAAGGAAGAAGGGAAGGAGTCTTGGTCAGCAGCAGCAGCCTGCCAGGAAGTGGCTGGACCCTGGGCATGTGCTTCCTGGAGGGAGTGGGTCAAAGACACCCTGAGCCACGGGAAGGATGTCAGAGCCTGGGACAGCTAATGAGGACATTCCAGAAGGAGGAAGCTATGGAACCAAATATGGAGATGAGAAAGTACAGAGGAAGCTGCGGAACACTGAGAAATCCACAGAGGACTGAACAGCAGGAGTACAGACATATGCATGTGAAAATGCAGATTTCCACCAAGCTGAAGGGTTTGGTCCAACACAACTCAACGCCATGCCCTAGGAGGGGGAAGCCATGAACTATCCTGAGTAACTAGATGGCAAAATGCATATCCTGCTTGAGGAATGAAACCTAACCACACACTATGCCTCACACACGTGTACCATATTGGTTAGTTCACTGTTGCTTCCATTTTACAGAGAGGCTATAAAATATCCTTTTATGATTGCAATCATAGCTGTTCACCTTTCTTGTCAGATATGGGGCACGGTTTAGAAAAAAATTCTGTATGTTTAGACTAATCCCAGCCAGCCAGAATGAAACTGAAGTATATTTTTTTAACTGCACTCAGTTTCAAATACTAGACTTGCTAGTAAATCCACTTTTCAAAAGTAAATGGGAAGATTTATACTCTTTATAAATGACAGATTCTAAAATGCTGCAGTAAAGTTCCCAAAACCTAGAAAAAAATCACTCTTGGAAACATCACTGCCAGGATAACATTATTTGATCCGTATCTTTAAAACCAGGTTTGACAACTCAAATAAAATGTAAACAGAAATCCCACATAATGAGCTCTGTGGAATAAGGATGGCGTGGCGGGTCCTCTCTGCACTTGACAAGCGGTCGAGATCCGTCTGTAAGAGTTCTGAGGCATTCTTCCAGGTCGTGTGCAAATTTGAGAAGAGCAGCCACTAAAACCCTCAATAAGTGTGTGGAAGATAGTGGCTGGTAGACCAAAACTGCTACCCTGCAAACCATAAATGGACCCACCTAAAAACACAAGTACAACGTTTATGGTTAAAGAAGAAAATTGAGGTAAACCACAGAAGAAAGTTGAACTTCTGCTGGTCGGAGCCGTGGTTTCTCAATGACATGCTCTGGTAATTACCCTGCGGTCGATGAAGCCAAGAATCTTCTATCTCTAGAAGATTCTGTGAGACCCTGTGATCAGCTGCACGTGTCGAGTGTGCAGAGCCCTTGTTTCCAAACCACGCTCCCCACCGTGTCCCTGAGCAGAGCCCTACTCCTAAGACAAAAATCAATGCTGAAGTTGACCCCCACCTACTGAAATCCAACGGTCTAATTCTTTTTTCTTTCTTTTCTCTTTTTTATTATTATGAATATTCATGAGATACAAATTACCAGAAATTGCTTTTGTATCCCGTGGCCCCACCCAAATGTCCCCCAGTCTAATTCGTTGACAAGCATAATGTGATGTAGCTATGGACATGTGTTACATATTCAGAAAACCTTCTCTTTTTCAAGACAACTTCAAAGTATTTAACAGACTTAAGCCATTCACAACTTATTATAAATAGAAATATGAAATAAACAGAATATAGAAAATATAATTCATTCCATTTCCCAGGTGCTTCCATTTGAATGATTTCTTTATTCTCTCATTTACATTAATTAAACAGGTATTTCTCTGTTACCTGTATATAAAATGTCACTGTATATACAATGCAACAGAGTTTTAGGAGATTTGTAGAAATAAAAACAGTTTCTAATGACAAAGCACTTCTTTTAACCATGTTTACATCTAGAAAATTCTAGAGTTTCTGCTACCACTTACTGTGAAGTTTCAAGCAAGCCAATAGAAATCAGGTTGAGTCAAAGTGAACTGGACAGCTTTCAAGAAAATAAAATTTAGACAGTAATATGTACTTTTAATTTTAAAAAATTATTTCAATCTATTTACCACAACTGTATGCCTTCTCTTTATTAAAAATATAGTCTAGAATTACCAGTTGATGTTAACGATAAATTAGTAAATATGTTAATAAATAATACTAGCTTTTCAGTCATTACTTTGACTTCAATTTTAGTTTAGCTAGAGCTTATATGAATATATATAGTCACATGTACATATTGGGAAGCACAGTGTATCATTTACTTTGTATAGTGAGATTACCAAAAGATCATCAATCCTTAAGTCATTAAATATCTTCCAAAAATAATGATTATATTTATATAGCTTTAGTGCTAGATGCAATTAGTTGCACTTCATATCATTAAAAAATGGAAATTACATATATGATATATGCGGCTTTGAGGGTGTGACAATTCCCAGCAATGGCATTGGGGCTGCTAGAGTCTAGGTCACAGTCTCCTCACTTCCGACCTGTCCCCACAGTGAGGCCCCAGCAGGGCTCCTTGCCCTTCTCACCTCTCTGACATGTGTGCCCTTCACTCAACTTCCAGAAGCACACACAATGGCTTTTCCTAACTTGTTCATTTGCATGTTTTACATTTTTAAGGCAATACTCTACAGACCTTGTTTTTCTTTCAATAAACCGTAATTTACTCCTTTTCCATCCACCCAAAATTAATTGTCTTGTATTTTTTTTAGCTCGTTGACCCTACGTGGGTGGTTCCAACAGCAACTGCATGATTCACTCTCTGGTCTGACAGGACATATTTATTCCAAACTTTGTACAAATCTAAAACAAACTGCAAGTATTTTATCTACAGCAATACTTTTTTAAAAGGCTTGTCTACAAAATCTAGGTGGAGCAAAACACAGGATGGGAAATCTTATTTTAGCCTGAGGAGCTGAAGGAATCAAAATTGCCCATCTCTCTTCTTTTGTTGTACTCTGTTGACTAGACAGGAAACCGGCGTCACACGCACGTCCCTTTAACAAGCAGACCATGTCTTCCCTGAAACAGTTCACACCGCCCTGAGCTCACTGTCAAGCCATCTGTGAACAGCTTTTGTATTTTTTGGTTCATAAAAAAAGTGAAACTAAAAGTGTATTGTGAAGAATATGTTTAGAATGTGATAAAATATTATAATTTTAAATCAAAACAAGTCAGTCGTGCTGATTGAATTCTATTAATTTAATGGCCACAGAAACCATTCCAAGAAATGAAGCGAGAGCTAAGTGTCTACATTATCTCAGGGTTTCTGCCTCTGTCCTCATCTAAGGGATGAACCCACGGGTGGACTACTGTCAACAGACACACAGGTGGGGCCCCGGGCCATGCTATCAGGTTCCCAGGCAGCTCTTTTTCTCCGTGTCTGAGATATACAGCTGCATCCCAGTGACCATGTAGCCGTGCAGCATAACCACCAACCTCTCCCATGAACCCTGAAGTCCGAGTCCATTCTTCTACCCCATGCCACCTCTACCCCATGCCATCTCTATGAACTGAAATATTACTGAACCCGAGGATCTCATTAGCTGCCAATATGGAGCGACCTTCAACATCCTTTGAGGGTGTGACAATTTCCAGCAACGGCATTGGGGCTGCTAAAGTCTAGTTTACAGTCTCCTCACTTCCCGCCTGTCCCCACAGTGAGGCCCCAGCAGGGCTCTTTGTCCTGTCCACAGAGGACAGACCCACAACGTACTGAACTCCTAGATCCTCAGTAGTGTGATATTTGACTAAAACCAGGCATCACCAGGGCACCCTCCTTCCCAAGCCTCCTAGAGATAAATGTAGCACGCACACCTTTGATGCTGATGCATGGTATTAAAACACCTCTGCTTAACGGGTACTGGGTTTTAGCTTTGCAAGATGAAAAGTGTTCTGGAGATAAATGGTGGTGGTGGTTGCACAACAACGTGAATGTGCTTCAAGCCAGTGACTCTACACTTAACAATGTTAAAATGGAAACTTTATGTTATGCATACTTTACCGCAATAAAAAACGTGAAAATATTTTTTTCGCAAATTCCCTCCATAAGGCCTCAGTGTTTACCAGCAGCACTTGCTGCTGGAGATGACAAGCGGTGACCTGCTCCCCCACAGTGAGAGGCAAGGCCCCACACATCGCCCTGGCTCAGTAAGCCCCTCACGCCCCCCTACCCTCTTGCAGAGCGGATCGCTTGAATCGACGGCCACATTCTTTGCTGTTGGGTACTTTTGAATTCTCTGAAAAAAAGAATTTTAATATTGCTCCCTTTCCACCCACCAGATTTGAAGGCCTGCTTGCTTGTTTAGCTTTTACTACATTCTTGCTGAAGTGCTGCCACTTCTTACATTTAGAGAAAGAAAGCCCCAAAACTTCTTTCTGCAGCCCAAGAACTCTCCAGACTTTAAATAAGCATCTCCTCAAATTCCTCAAAAGTTATCTAAGACTCCAATTTCATAAACCCAGAAGGAAGACACAAAACACAGATAGCTGGCTCAGCTCAAATCCCTCTTAGAAAGCACTGCTATCCCACCGTTCCCAGGGGAATCCACCCCAGGGGGATTACTTCAGCAGTTCCGACAGATGTGGGATTTGCATGGGAGGAAGTGATCTGGCATCTGGCAGTGAGTAGCTTCAGTGTGAGAAACGTTTTCTGAGAGCCACTGCCTCTGAGATTCCTGCGAGATTCCCCACACGAAGATCAGCTGTGACATCCAGCCAGACATTTTCACCTAAGAAGGTGTGGTGGCTGCCCACTCCCACCCTGGTGCCTGGTCCAGCGCCTGTCAGGTAATAGGAACTCGGCTCCTGTTTAAGCAAAATATCTGAGCCTTCTGCTGAGGCCGGAGCAGCAGGAAGACTCTCAGCTGTTTCTAGACAGAGAGAGAAATGACCAATGTCAAGACCACCGTCCGGTATAACTAGTTTACAGGGCACAGGGATTCCCACATTCCAGCTGCTAAAAGGCGGGAAGCCAGGAAACACAGAATCCTGTTTAAAGAAGTTCCCAAAACATGGACGGAGGCCCATGTTTGCACCCTGATATTTAACAGAATGGGTGCGGTTTCTTTGATGCCACATTGGGGGGAAGGAAAGAAACTCACGCTTTTTGAGCACCTCCCATATGCTGTCGGAGCTTTAGAAACAGATCCTCACTTAATTGTCACCCAAGCCTGAGAGCACAGTGTTACTGCTCAAGTCTTGCAGCAGGGGAAACTGAGGACCAGAAAGGCCTCCTGACTTCCCATTGTCACCAGCCAGGGACGCTGGGGCTGAGACCTGCACCATGGCCAAATGCCAAAGCCTTCCTCCACCCACAGCCAGCCGCCTGCGCCAAAGCCATTCGTAACCATCAGCTGTTCCAATGGACAACATTTAGAAAGCAGGTATTAATTCAACATATGCCTGCCCTCCCAGGTTGGTAATTACCCTGCCCAATTGGCAAGTTGATTTATATTTATAGTAAATCAGAAAAGAAATGTAATTTGCAGAAGGTCCTTACTTAAGTATGGGAAATTGTTACTTATGGGACATAATTTAAGGACGGGAATTTTTATCCACCTATCGATTTCTCCGCCTCACTCTCCACTGAAGTCTTTATTTAGACAAAATTACACTGAGATCCAGCACCCGGGAGGTGTTCCTCATCCCACAGTCCTGCTACCGTGCCATAAGAGGAAGCGGGGCCCAGGCACTTCACCAGTGGGGCCGGAGTTCATAGGATGGGAGGGAAAGTACAAACTACGCATTCTTTTTTTTTTTTTTCCTTTTTGTCTTTTTTTGTGTCCGGCAACGGATCGCAACCCTC
>NW_007727611.1:447654-460976 GCF_000696425.1 Galeopterus variegatus | reverse complement strand
ATTGTTGATCCATTAACATTGAACTCACACCAACAGTACTATAACTCATGCCTGAAGGAAGAATTTGTATTTTCTCCATGAGATACATCATGGCCTTTCTGCACTTAGGAATACTAGCCAGTGTATCAGCCAGCCACCAAAAAAACCCAAACGAACAAAAAGGAATACTAGCCAGCACTCAGCACTATGCTTGGGGACCATTTTAAACAGCAAAACCACCAACAAAAAGCACAAAAACATGAAAAATGTGACACTCAATAGACCAAAGAAAGGACACTTGTTTATGGTATGAGAGCTGATATAAGAAGCTAGAGCAGCTAGTAATACTGTATTATATATTTCTTTGTTTTGTTTTATTATGTTTTTGGGCGGCTGGCCAATACAGGAATCGAACCCTAGATCAGCACCACACTCTAAGCAACTGAGCTAACTGGCCAGCCCTGTACTGTATATTTCCAGATAGCCAGAAAAGAAGATCTTAAATGTTATAAATGAAATACAAAGAAATGATAAATGTTTAGGTGATAAGATATGCTAACTATTCTGATTGGATCATTACATAATACTTGCATTATTGAAACATCAAACTGTACACAATAAAAATGTACAATTAAAAATAAATTAGGGGGGCCGGCCCGGTGGCGCACTGGATAGTGCGCCGCTTGGGAAGCGCGGCGGCACTCCCGCCCGAGGGTTCGGATCCCACATACGGACCGGTTCCCGCTCACTGGCTGAGCGAGGCGCGGTGGCCTTTCTGCACTTAGGAATACTAGCCAGTGTATCGGCCAGCCACCAAAAAAACCCAAACGAACAAAAAGGAATACTAGCCAGCACTCAGCACTATGCTTGGGGACCATTTTAAACAGCAAAACCACCAACAAAAAGCACAAAAACATGAAAAATGTGACACTCAATAGACCAAAGAAAGGACACTTGTTTATGGTGTGAGAGCTGATATAAGAAGCTAGAGCAGCTAGTAATACTGTATTATATATTTCTTTGTTTTGTTTTATTATGTTTTTGGGCGGCTGGCCAATACAGGAATCGAACCCTAGATCAGCACCACACTCTAAGCAACTGAGCTAACTGGCCAGCCCTGTACTGTATATTTCCAAATAGCCAGAAAAGAAGATCTTAAATGTTATAAATGAAATACAAAGAAATGATAAATGTTTAGGTGATAAGATATGCTAACTATTCTGATTGGATCATTACATAATACTTGCATTATTGAAACATCAAACTGTACACAATAAAAATGTACAATTAATAAATTAGAGATGGCCCATGGCTCACTTGGTAGAGTGTGGTGCTGACAACACCAAGTCAAGGGTTAAAATCCCCTTACTGGTCATCTTTTAAAAAAAGAAAAAATAAATAAATAAAAAATAAAAAATAAAAATAAAAATAAATAAATAAATAATTGAAAAATACAAAAAAAATTTACACAATTTTATAAGTAGAAAATCCTAAGACATACATTAAAAAAAAAAAAGCTTAGCAGAACTCAATAAATGAGTTTAGTGAAGTTGTGAGATACAACATCAATTGAGGCAAAAAGAAAAAAGCTAGAGCATCACCCTGTTCCACCTCAGCTGAGAATGTGCACCTTAGGTGACTCAAGTTTTTTGCTATTCTGTGCATGCACATGCTGGCAAATGACACGAAAGCACCAGGAGTACTGGTTTTGGGGTGACATATATTTTAGTGAGTAGGCGAATCAGCAAACATGGAGCCCACTAGTAGTAAGGATCAACTGCATTTCCTTCAAAGGACTGATGTGAGGATTAATACATGTTAATTGCTTAGAACATCACCTGGCACATTATTATATCACAGCGCAGGTAAAGCAAGGAAGCCCCTTTAGATAGAAAAATAGATAGTAAATAAGCAGCCACACTTTTAGACTTGCAGTGGGACACTGGTCAGGAGGGAACAGAGGCACTTACTGACGATGTGGCCTGTGGTCTGGAAGGCTAGCTCCACAATGTTCCCATCATGATCAGAGGCCGCCTGGTGGAACACTGCAAAGATGTTCTTCCAGCCTGAGCGGATATTGGCCGCCTGGGAATTCACCATCTGGGCAATACAGCGGATCACCATGTCTCGGATGGTTGGAGATCTGAGGAAGGAATGGGACAGCCACATCATCTCTATGGGAATACTTCATGGAAAGATTCTTATTATCTTTCAGTTCTATTTTTCCGTGAACTCTTTGAAGTACCCTCATAGAGTCAGCCCTCAGTATCTGTGGGGGATTGGTTTCAGGACTTCCTCTGGGTACCAAAATCCAAGGATGTTCAAGTTCCTGATATAAAATGGCGTAGTATTTGTATATAACCTACACACATCCTCCTGTATACTTAAAATCATCTCTAGATTATTCATAATATCTAATACAATGTAAATGCTATATAAATCCTGATATAAAATGGCGTAGTATTTGTATATAACCTACACACATCCTCCAGTATACTTAAAATCATCTCTAGATTATTCATAATATCTAATACAATGTAAATGCTATATAAATAGATGTTATATTATTCAGGGAATAATGACAAGGAAAAAAAGTCTGTATGTGTTCAATACAGACCCATTTTTCCCCCCCAAATATTTTCAATCCACTCTTGGTTGAATGTATGGATGTGGAACCCATGGATACGGAGGGCCAATTGTACTTTGGAGAATGGAAAGAGAAATGAACACAGCTCATCCCTTAGAAGCGTTGCTCAAAAAAATTTTTTTAAAGCACACAGTAAACCACATTCATTTAAGCTTTGTTCCCTTTTCTCTTGTTTCCATTCTGAAGCCAGCATGATGCCTAGAGCTAGCACCACCATCCTGCAATCAGGAAAGAATAGACGCAAGGATGAAAAGCTGACCCCATGGACAGCAGAACAGAAGGATGGAAAGAACCTGGGTCTGCAGGGACAATTTGTGCTATGAAACCAAAGGTGGGACAGTCTGACTCTGACTTCATTTAACGTAAACAATGCACAGCCTTGTGGTGTAAGCCACTGTTAATTTTTCTGGCCCAAAACATTTCAACCAATATACTTGTAATGCTGCCACACAGAGATATTAACTATTACTAAATTTTTAGTGCATATCCTCTTAAATTTTTGGTCAGGGGTATACATTTATGATAAACACGTATACTCATATGTGGACTGAAGTATCCATACATAATTTAAGATGCAATATTTTTAATTTAATTACTACAAAACAAAACCCGAGGAAAGAAAAAATGGCCTATTTTCTGAAAGAGCTGCAAGGTTAAATATGGAATCACTTGAATACTTGCATATATGTCTTGCAACCTATTAAGGCAGAGTTCCCTATGGGGGAACTCTATTATCTCACAAATAGCACGAAGCAAAGCTATGCAAACCTATTGCTTTTATAGCAGTAGCTTTGAAAGTCATTAGAGTGACCTTGGGACTGCACATTTGACTTTCAAATTTCATTTGTCTTAAGATAACATTCACATTTGTACTGGACCCATTCTAAGTGAGAATACAAAAGGCCATTTAGAGAAGGCAAGGAGAATGTCAAAACAGAGTTGAAAATTAACTAAAAGTCCACAAAGTAAATATGCCACCTCCAGATAATGGAGGTTCAACTACATACCTAGGTAACTTCAATACATAATAAAACTGAATCATAATTATTTGCCAATGGGTAATAAAGGAACTTGTTGGCAAAAGCTATATATTTTAAAACAGTTTTTGTCTGATTGTTAAAAGTAATATGATGACAGTAAGTTTTGGAAAATGCAGAAGTATAATGAAAAAAATTCCTTTACATGATGGTGTTTCATATGGAATGATGCACAGTAGTATCTTTATTATACTGCCTGTCCAATTCTATATCCTGTCCTTTTCACTAACTTACTACACATTCCTCACATTATAAACTTTATGAACATTTTAACTGCTACACAATATTCCATATTGTGGCTGTACCAACATTTACATTAACACTTCTATAATTAGGTGGTTTTTTTTTTAAACTAGTTTGTGTGACTCACAACGTTTTACTGAATTTCAAATGAGTTATATAAGTGTAGAATTACTGAGTCAATCGGCACAAAAATATTAAGAGTCTTGACGCATGCCATCAAAATGCTTTTGAAATGTTATCCCAAGGGATAGTCTCACCAACAGTGCCTGAGAGTGGCTGGCAATGTGTGATTCTAAACTCACAGGGCCCCTTTCTAAAAGTAAAAAGAATAGTGTAATTGAAATAGGGTGACTCCCACTTTTATAACATACACAATTTGCTTCTGTGAAACTACTTGCTGTGTGACAAGATAGATTGATAAAGTTTAAACAGTGTTTGAATTGCTTAGAAAATGTTGTTGTTTGAAAATCCCCCTCAGCTCTTCAGCCCCCTTGACAGAAGTTAAAAGCTAAATATTAGCCTGCACTTAGAGAAGTCTGAATTTTGTTTGCTGTTCCCCACCCAAGCTGCCCCTGAGTAACTGGCTTGTTTCAGCTTCTGTTATCAGCTTGCGCTAGGCTTCCCCAAACCCCCTCCTCATGCCAGGAGGGTATGTGTGTCTGTGTGTGACTATATGATAACTATAAGTGTGTGACTATTTGATAATTTTAACTATGTGACTAATGTAAAAATGCTCTATAATTAGGTGGTTTTTTTTTTAAACTAGTTTGTGTGACTCACAACGTTTTACTGAATTTCAAATGAGTTATATAAGTGTAGAATTACTGAGTCAATCGGCACAAAAATATTAAGGGTCTTGACGCATGCCATCAAAATGCTTTTGAAATGTTATCCCAAGGGATAGTCTCACCAACAGTGCCTGAGAGTGGCTGGCAATGTGTGATTCTAAACTCACAGGGCCCCTTTCTAAAAGTAAAAAGAATAGTGTAATTGAAATAGGGTGACTCCCACTTTTATAACATACACAATTTGCTTCTGTGAAACTACTTGCTGTGTGACAAGATAGATTGATAAAGTTTAAACAGTGTTTGAATTGCTTAGAAAATGTTGTTGTTTGAAAATCCCCCTCAGCTCTTCAGCCCCCTTGACAGAAGTTAAAAGCTAAATATTAGCCTGCAGTTAGAGAAGTCTGAATTTTGTTTGCTGTTCCCCACCCAAGCTGCCCCTGAGTAACTGGCTTGTTTCAGCTTCTGTTATCAGCTTGCGCTAGGCTTCCCCAAACCCCCTCCTCATGCCAGGAGGGTATGTGTGTCTGTGTGTGACTATATGATAACTATAAGTGTGTGACTATTTGATAATTTTAACTATGTGACTAATGTAAAAATGCACCTTTTAAAAAAACCCCTAAACTTCAAGTCAGGGCTGTTCTCTTCCGAGACTTTCTTGGAGAGACAGTAGCCAGCCGGCCAATAAAGACCCCCTTTTAAATTCTCAATTGGGTACTCTGGTTCCTTTTCCGTGCGGCAGCCTCACAACATAATGAACTCCTGTACACCCATCACCTACCTGCAACTATTATCAATTCAGGGCCCCTTGTCAAAACCAGGAATTTTTAAAAGTTTTCTTAATTGCTGTATTCTCAGCACTTAGCATAGTACTTAGCGGAGAGCATGCCTCAATAAATATAGGCTGAGTGAATGAATGAATAGGACAAGCAAGAGGGACTGGCATCCTGACCTCTTTTGTCATCTCTCTAGCGCAGAAATGCTGGGTCACAGAAATTTTGTCCTTGTTTGAGAATGCTTCAGCAGTGGCTCTTTCTAAATCCCCTCAGCACCAGCCCCAATAAGGATGCATGACATATTGCTCACATGACATATTTTCATCTGTCTTCCTGGGAAAGGTTACACACAAATATTAGTGTGATTTACTTAAGGATATTTGATATGAATCACAGTCTGTTCATTCTATTTGCATCCAACAACAAGGGAGGATACACGGACTACTATTTGACAGTTAAAAAGAGAGAGTAAACTCCGCCTTTAAAAGAAAAAGAATCCTGACACATGCTATGACAGGGATGAGCCTGGAGGACATTTTGCTGAGTGTGATAAGCCAGTTATGAAAGGACAAACACTACCACACGGACTACTATTTGACAGTTAAAAAGAGAGAGTAAACTCCGCCTTTAAAAGAAAAAGAATCCTGACACATGCTACGACACGGATGAGCCTGGAGGACATTTTGCTGAGTGTGATAAGCCAGTTATGAAAGGACAAACACTACCTGATTCCACTTATATGCGGTACCTAGAGTAGTCAAATTCATTGAGACAGATAGTAGAATGGTGGTTGCCAGGGGAAAGGGGAAGAGGAATAGAAAGGTACTGTTTAATGGGCATAGAATTTCAGATTTGCAGAATGAAAAGACTCCTGGAGAACTGTTACACAACAATGTAAATGTACTTAACACTACCGAACTGTACAGTTAAAAATGGGTAAAATGGTAAATTTTATATTATGTGTATTTTATCACAATTAAAATAAAAAAGAGGGGCAGGCCAGTTAGCCTCACTTGGTGGAGCATGGTGCTGATAACACCAATGTTAAGGGTTCGGATCCCTGTACTGGCCAGCTGCCAAAAAAAATCAAATAAAGAGAATATACAAAAGAACCAATCTACATATGCTAACATGGCTAAATCTTTAAGATTCCTTGATAAGTGGAAGAAGTTACAAAATGCTATGTGCAATACTATTTATGCTTTTTAAAAAAGCAAAACAAACCAAGAAAATAAATCTATATTTCTATGAGTACATACATATGTACATGCATAGAAAAATGTCAAAAGAATATACACCAAACTGGTAAGGATCATGAGCTTAGGGGAGGGCCAGCTGTGTGTGTCGGGGGAGAGGGTCGGGGGGTGGTCAAAGGTATTTTTTGCTGTAATTTTTTAAAAAGGGGAACAAGTTCATATAATGTGTGTTCATGTAATTAGCAATTAATAAAAAGAATATTCCCTTCTAAAAATCCAGGTAGAACAGACATTTCAGGTATACACACCATACTTGTGCAGCTTTGCTCACCCAAGACACAGTATCTGTGCCCTAGTTTAGAAGAGCATCACATGACTGCTCAAATGACCCTGCTAGCATCCTGACAGCTAAGTTATAGCTTTACTCAGCCACCCACATTTCTTCAAACCCATGAGATTCTCACGTGCTCCAGTGCACAAAGGGAAGCAGAACATCTTTCCAAGGTGGTGGAAAGAATTAAGAGCCCCAAAGTGAGCAAATGAGTTTTCCACAACTTGGGGCTTAACAGTGCTGATTAGACGGAACGGACATTTGTAATGAAGTTGACAACCATGAAATGTCTAATTACTACCTGCCAGCTTATGTCCCAAGCTTGCTAGTAAGTGGCCCATTCATAACTGAGAACTGGCATGCAATGAATCTTGACAACAGAATCAAAGGTGGGTAAAGTAACCTATACAAATTGATGTTCCCTCCCAAAAAAAGAAGCCCCACTGAACCTGAAATCGAGACTTTGAAGAGTTGGGAAAATGTTTACTGAAACACTTTTGGACAGTCATGTTTGAGAGAACAAAGGATTCCACAGCTGTCAGCCAACAGCTCTTGTGGAATACAAGAGCAATGTTAGCTCTAGCTTAGCTGTCACAGGCTTGGACAAGAGTACAAGGTAATGGTAATGAGTCACATTTTCTTTCTCGAGCAAGTGCACATCAATTATTTCAACTGGTCCAATAGAATTTGTTTACCCAGAATGGTGGGAAAGATGGTGCTGAGTTAGTTGATTACTTGAATGAAAGGGTTACCATTTGCTCAGCAAATAGTTTCTCTGGGTCATGCACAGGCTCCTGCACCCCTCTCTGCTCACTGAGGGCTCACATGAGAGGCCACTTCCATAGAGAGGACTTCTCTGATCTGGCCATCTCAAGAACCCAGACACACTGCATTTCTCACAAGTTATTTTATCATAAAATATGGGCAAGCTGTACTCAGGCAGGGACCTCGTGTGTCCACTGCTGGCACTCAGATACTTTGTTAAACAGACAGTGTGCTGTGAGGTACCTTAATTTGAGCTGATAAGAAAACAAAGAACTTTCACTAGCTCATGTACCAAGTTAGAAGCAAGACTGCATTTGACATGCCTCATTTCAGTGGTTGCTGCAGCAGGCTAGCATTGCCTGTGAGAGCTAACGGTGCCCAGCTTTTGCCTGCTACACATTTAGTGACACCATATCACCAGCTTTAAATAGGCCATGGTGGGGTATTTACACAGCAGAAATCAGGAGATGCTACAAATCATTTACCAGTATCCTAGTGACTGTTCTATATCCCAATGGCAGACTACTTCTTTCTATGATTTTCTTCTGTTCAATGTAAACAGAGCAATTCTCTTTCGGATTGTTTCTTACTAAAATACAATTTGTAAGCATCTATATTAAAACCTTGCATCTCCAGGCCTGAGAAAATTTTCTTGAGATCATGAAGTGTGTTTTGGTAGGCAACAGTGTTATTAAGCTATTATGTTTCCCTAAAGAAGTAAATAACATCACAGGTACATACATTGTTTTGATTGCTTTTCCCCCCAATATTTTTATTGTGGTAAAGCACATATTTGATTTTTAATTTATTCAATAAATATATGCATGTGTCTGCGTCTGTATGTGTATAATGAAACCTCTAAGGAGAGAAAGTTCAGACTAGTTTACTCCCAGCACTCATTGGTTTTAGAACACAGAATTGTCCTCGGCTTGTTTCTCGTTTAAAAACAAATGTTAATTTTATCAGAAAGAATTCAGAACAGAGGTAGCAATGGGAGACAGAATACTAGAAGTAATGACATTTAATAGTGAAAGTATATGGAACAAAACAATCTTAGGTTATTAAGAAGTCATTTTAGGGTTTCACAATGCTTTTAAGCACCAATATATTTGTCCAGTGACTATAATCATCTTTGTGGTATTAGCTCACACCCCGGATATGGGATGTTAAAGTATTTTACTATCAAGCTTTTTTTGGGGGGGGGGGGCAGCTAGCAAGTCTATCAAGCTATTCTTGATTTCATAGGGAAAATGAATTATAGACACCTAAAAAACAGGACTAACTTTTTATCACTTCTTTTTTGAATTTAGTTGCCTACATTTTTTTTGACACTGATGGAGAAGTTTTCATTTCTTTTATTTACTTATTTTTTTGGAGCAGTTTTCAACTTTGAATAATTACCTTATTGAAGTGATCTCCAATCACATGCCATATTCGGGACCACTGCAGTCGGATCCGATTCATGTTGTAGTATGATATCTCCACAATCTTCTGCAAGCTGAACATGCGAGGATGGTGGGGGGAAGCCAGTTCATCCATGGACACAGCACACAGCCAGCGGACAAAGTCAACTACAGGCCAGATCCAATGACACATGCAAAGCCTCATTAGTAATTGTCAGAGAGTCACAACATAAGGCTTATGTAATTGTTGCAGGTGAATCAAATACATACCTATTGCATTTCCATCCAGCCTGGTAGATCCAGTAAAGATTCTAGGAAGACATTCCAGACAAAATAGAATAAAAATTAGATTTGGAAGCTGAAGTTTCTCAAATACTCAGAAAAGGCAGAGAGGAAACATTTCAGGTCTGGCACCTCCACCAAAATAAATGATGAAGCATCACAAGTACAGAACTGGTCAATAAGCTGAGAACAGAAAAGCCTATACTGAGAGAAAGTGACACATCAAAAGGGGGCAGGGGAAAGAGTCGAAATGTAGCAGCATGTGATATAACGTTCGTGAGAACTGGTGGAGAGAGAACCTCCAAAAAGTTGCTCCTCCATAAGAGTAACAAGAACACTGGGAAAAAATTACCAAAAATAATGTTTTCAGAACTGAACTCTTGTCATTAACCAAAGGCTTACAAAAATCTGAGGAGTGTTTTATTTTCAAGAGAAATGGTTGAATCTTGGTTTAAATGACAAACGCTGTAGCGTTTTAACTTGGCCTATTTCCATTATTCTTTCCCTAGCTCCACAGAAAACTCTAAAAACAAACAGCTTCCAACTCATGGTAAATGTGAAACCAGCAACCTACCAGCCACCGGAGGGAGCAAAACAGCCTTGAAGTTCCCCCAAAACACCATTTCTCAGAGAACTGATGTTATTTGACTTCAAACAGCCTTTCCCCCAGGAGCTTTTACCAAAAACAATCAGCAACAACTGTTTAACATTGAAGCCACATGAGGCAGCAATAACAGTTGGGGCAAACAAGTACTTGGACAAAAACTTAAAAGGAAAAGGTGGGATGAGATGCCATAGGAGGCTTTGAAAAGCTCCAACATACTCCTGAGAAGCTAAAAAGCCATTATAGGTACAGGGCTTTGTGCACATCCAGGAAAGATATGAGAAGGATATGCTCTCATCCCTGGCTGACCATAAGGCTCTCCATAAACAAGAAATGGAGGCAAAGGCAGTGTCATAAACTGCTTGCTTGAGTGTTCCAGGAGCATTCCCAAAATGTACACAAGGCCCCTCAGCAAGCAAAGGTTAGGAGACTTAACAAAGGTCTCAGGCATTCAAGAAAATCTCTGACAAGTAAAGCTAACTGGCCACATGCAAAAAAGTGGGCAAATGCAAGAAAAAGTATAGACTTTACACAACTAATTCAGGAAAGTCAGTAAACAAACAGCAATAATAACAGTAAACTCTAAATGGGAGGGTGGGAAATCTGATATCCAAAGTTCCTGCATCATATTATTTTAAATGTCCAGTTTTCAACAAAAAAATGAATCATGCAAAGAAATGAAAAAGGATTGCTTATTCACAGAAAAAGAAACAGTCAGTGGAGACTGTCCTGGGGAAGCCCAGATGTTGAATTTACTACTAGACAAAGTTTTTAGGTTACTTATTTTAAATATGTTCAAAAAAACGAAAGGAAATCATGAACTAAAGAAACTATGAGAATGTCTCACCAAGTAGGGACTACCAATAGAGAGACAGAAATAATAAAAAAGTCAAATAGAAATTCTAGAATTGAAAATTATAAAGCTGAAATGAAAAATTCACTGGGAGGGCTCAACAGCAGTTTTGAGGTGGCAGAAGAAAAACATCAGTGAACTTGAAGATAAACTGAATGAGACTGTCTAACATGATGAACAGAAATAAAAAAATTTTAAAAAATGAACAGAGCTTCAGACACCTGTGGGATACCATCACACATACTAACATACACATAATGGAAGTCCCAGATGAGAGAGAAGAAGGTGGGTAGAGTGGGGCTGAAAGAACATTTGAAGAAATAATGGCTGTAAACTTCCCCAATTTGATGAAAAATAAATCCAGCAAGTTCAACAAACTCCAACTAGGATAAACTCACAGAGAATCACACCTAGATATATCATAATCAAACTGCTGAAAGCCAAGGACAGTGAGAGAATCTTGGAAGGAGACAGCAGTGACTCATCACATACAAGGGATCCTCAATAAGATTAACAGCTGCTGTCTCACCAGGGATAACACGTTCAAGGTGCTGAGATAAAGACTGTCAACCAAGAATTCTGTATCCAGCAAAACTATCCTTCAAAAATGAAGGAGAAATTAAGACATTCTGACAAAGACTAAGATAATTCACCACTAGCAGAGCTGTGCTACAAGAAATACTAAAGGAAGTACTTTGGGTTGAAATGAAACAAAACTAGACAGTAACTCAAAACTACATGAAAAAATAATGAACACTGATAAAGGTTACTACATAGGAAAATACAAAAGATAATGCTAATGCATTTTTTGTTTGTAACTCTTTTTTTTTAATCTATCTGACTGAAAAGACAACTGCAAAAAGTAGTAATTAAAAATCTCTGTTGATAAGCATATGTTTATAAAGATATACAGTAATTTGTACAACAATAATAACACAAATAAGGGGGAGGAAATGGAACTATTTTAGAGCCAAGATTCTTTATACTACTGAAATTACGTTGATAGAAATTCGACTAGAATGTTAAAAGTTAATGTTATTAATCATAATCCACAAAGCGATCACTAATACCTAAAAAATATATAGTAAAAGAAATGACAAGAAGTAAAACGACACAGTAGAAAGTATATTTAACATAGGAAAGATAATAGTAATGAAGAGGGGATCAAAAAGACTTAAGACATATAAAAAAAAGAGACAATGAAACTTAAAGACTAAAATCATTACTAGAGACAAAGAAGACTTTATAATGATAAAAGGTTTAATCCAAGGAAACACAGCAATTATAAACATATACACATCTAAAAACAGAACCCTAAAACACATGAGGCAGAAAAAAATAGAATTAAAGGGGGAAAAAACAATTCAACAATGTCTAGAATAGGCATATCCATACAGACAGTAGATATAGTAGTTAAAGAGATGGGGTGGTGGGAAAGAAAGGAAATGGGAGTGATTGCTAATAAGTATAGGGCTACTTTATACAGAAATAAAAATGTTCTGAAATTAGATAGTGGTGGTGATTGCATAAATCTGAATATACTAAAAAACACTAAATTGTATATTTTAAAAGAGTAAGTATTATGGTATGTGAATTACGAGGGTACTTCAAAAAGTCTGTGGAAAAATAGAATTAAAAGATAATATGAATCTTTCCCTGAACTTTCTGAAGTACCCTTGTATATCTCAACTGAAAAAAAAAAAAAAAGTAATAGCACACAAAAAGTGCTGGGCAAGATTTCTACTGTCCTCTACCTGGCTAAGGCAGAAAAATAGGGAAGAAGTAAGTGTGGTAATGGAAAAAGAAACACTTTGTTCTATAAGTCTAAATCAAACTGGAAAAAGTGAGGAAACCCATCAAAGTACCTCACAGACAATACCTTCGCTGGAGAGAAGCAGAGAAACAATAGCAGCAAGGTAATTTAAAAAGCAGAGTTTGAAATACTAAAAGGATTGTTCTGAGAACAATACAAATTATGTCAAAAATTCTGTACTGCTAATATCCCAGAACTGTCTAAATTTAATGCACTGGGGTAAGTCATTAACCAAATGAACAGTAGTTCATTTGACATTCGTTGAATGATAATTTTCAGGATCTATTGATTTTTAAGGAAATTCATATTTTAAGCACTGCTACCTAATGAGTATCTTTCAAATAAGAATACCTACGTTTCTCCTAGATTTTTAGGTCAAGTTTCAAGTAAACAGAATTAATGGAAAAGTTTTGAGTTAAAAGAAATGGAAACTGTCAACATGGCTAACTCTTACTCATGGATAGGCTTTAAATCTTAAACTCTTCTTGAGATTTTTTAAGAAAAGTAATTTCTACTAAGGAAAAAGGTAATTTAAAATATCAGCACAAGAGGCCGGCCCGTGGCTCACTCGGGAGAGTGTGGTGCTGATAACACCAAGGCCATGGGTT
>NW_007727611.1:443880-446049 GCF_000696425.1 Galeopterus variegatus | reverse complement strand
GAGCTGGTCTCACCGACTGATTCCTGGAAGCTGGCCATCTGTCTTTTATCCACTCCACCACTCACCAAATTACCTGAAACACGAGGCACAAAACCAGTGGTATGTTAAAAACAGTTAACTATTTAGAACGTATCCTGTTGCATCAATATGCAGAGACAAGGGACATAAATGAGAATGGTTCTACAGGTCAACAACAAACGCCACTAATGACAGGATAAAATCAGACTGATGTTTTGCATTTGGCATTTAAAATACGTCCTTATTACAAGCTCTCTTGTTTGTACCATCTCCCTTTCTCTACAGTCTTTCACATTGTTTTGGTATTAAAGGCCTATCTTTAGGAAAACAAATTAGAATCAATTGATACAATCCAGAGTTCTGAGGACAACACGCAATGGCTCACATATCTGCTGAATGCCTGGCGTGCTTTATAGGACTTCATTCCAGTCATCCTCACAAGCACCCTAAGAAGTGGGTGCTATTACAACCCCCCATTTTCCCCGAGTCTATGCTTTTAACTGTCCTACTCCAACCACTCTGCATGGGACCTAGGAGCCTACTCTCTGCAACTGGATGATGCCACTTCTTTGTAGCGTGACCTTGTCTGGTTTCTTCATCCCTGTGTTTGTTTTCTGAATTATAAAAAGGGGAAGATAATAGTCCCCATTTCACTGGGTTGTTACCAGGATTAAATGATTTAAAATATATAAATCGAGTGCTCAGAAGGTGGCCTGGCACATTTGTTTGCCCTGCTTACTATTGTGATGTTACATCACTGACAGAAGAGTCTCTCAATCCACTGTATAGCCAGAAGTAATTCTACTTGCATAATACTGTTTAATAAAAAACCCCCAAAGGAACAGGGAAGAGATGTTGAATCTACCTTTTAAAATCTAGAGACACACGTACATAACACCAGGCACTAAAGCTGTAGCCTTCTTAAAGCAGATGGCTTCCCCCCAGTACAGTTATAGGTATGGAAAGAAAAGCAATGCATCCTGCTCATTTTGGTAGAATAGACATTTACTCAACAGTTTAATCACAATGAAGANTGATTTAAAATATATAAATCGAGTGCTCAGAAGGTGGCCTGGCACATTTGTTTGCCCTGCTTACTATTGTGATGTTACATCACTGACAGAAGAGTCTCTCAATCCACTGTATAGCCAGAAGTAATTCTACTTGCATAATACTGTTTAATAAAAAACCCCCAAAGGAACAGGGAAGAGATGTTGAATCTACCTTTTAAAATCTAGAGACACACGTACATAACACCAGGCACTAAAGCTGTAGCCTTCTTAAAGCAGATGGCTTCCCCCCAGTACAGTTATAGGTATGGAAAGAAAAGCAATGCATCCTGCTCATTTTGGTAGAATAGACATTTACTCAACAGTTTAATCACAATGAAGAGAGCTGAAGCAGCACATCCACTTGCATGCCTAAATACACTGTCAGTTGCCACATAAGGAAGAGATGGTTTACATGACAGTCCGGATGAGACAAGAAGGTTTCAGCCCGGTTAACTTGCAAATCCATGGTGGCCAGCCATGGGACTTGGTGTCTTACCAAGGCCGAGGCCCATGAACTCTTCTCCTGCCAATGTGTGGCCCTTCAGGCTCCCTTCTCTTTCTCGCCCAGACCCAGACAGATAGCGGGTCTTCACGCCGGTTCCTATCAGCTGAGCGAGCTCCAGTTGGCTGATGCATTTCAAGATCTAATGAAAGGAAGACGTGAATAAATGAGTTTCCACTTCACAGCCTGAAAAAGGGCATTGTAATCTTTAGTTAGTCACTGAAGTGTTCTTTGACACAAGCAGCTTTTCCAGGTAAGAATAAAATCTGAGGGTCTAAGGATTGCCTCCCTAGAGCATAGAACTGGCCAAATAGTAGCAAGAGTCCTGGCTACACAACCCTTCAAGTATGGGCCTTGAAGACAGACTACACTATTATTTGTATTTTATTTTTTTAAAAAAGATGACCATGGGGCCGGCCAGGTGGCGCACTGGATAGTGAGCCGCTTGGGAAGCGCAGCGGCGCTCCCGCCCGAGGGTTCGGATCCCACATACAGACCGGCTCCCGCTCACTGGCTGAGCGAGGCGTGGGAGCAACACCGAGGCTTGCGCTCCCGGTGCCGGGCCCCGGGCCCGCGCGGGGGGCCCGACTGGGGCTC
>NW_007727611.1:437729-442983 GCF_000696425.1 Galeopterus variegatus | reverse complement strand
AAAAAAAAAAAAAAAAAAAAAAAAAAAAAAAAAAAAAAAAAAGATGACCAGTAAGGGGATCTTAACCCTTGACTTGGTGTTGTTAGCACCATGCTCTCCCAAGTGAGCTAACCGGCCATCCCTATATAGGGATCCGAACCCATGGCCTTGGTGTTATCAGCACCACACTCTTCCAACGAGCCTGGGCTGGCCCTACACTATTTTTTTTTTTAAACTATTAAAAAAGAAAGAGCAAGTGAGTGAAAGAAAGTTGGTACAATGGAGTTCTGCCATGCAGATCTTTACGCAAATTTAGTAAGTGCTCAATACAGAAAGAAAACGTGATTGGAGCAGGGGATCCCACCCACCAAGCCACTCAATAAGTGCACCACCTAGTCTGAACTAGCCACCCCACTGCCCTTTCCTCTCTCCCCCTCAGACACAACACCCCAGCCTCCTTGGCCTCCCTGCTGCTCCTTTAACTTGCCATTCTGTGTCCTTCCCCAGGGCCTCTGCACTCATGGTTCCTATGCCTGGAAAGCTGCTTCCCCATGGCTCACTCCTTTAATTCCCAGCTCAGACATGTGTGCCCCCTCAGACAGACCTTCCTTGACTATCCTGAGATCACATCTGCTGGTCACACTTTTTTTCCTCCTAAGCACTTACCACTTTTTATCATTATATCATATATTTTATTGGTTTGTGCTTTGTCTTAAGTGCTGAGAGGGCATTAGTTCTGTCCTGTTCACTGTTGAATCCCCAGCACTTAAACTATAGTAGGGGGCAATTATTACTTGGTTAACTGACTACCTGGGAATATGTCATAAAGCAAGCATGCAGTTGAGATGAGTCTGTGTCTCCCAGCCCTGGGGAGGGGCCGGGTGTGCTTCTGGTGCTTGAGTGCACATACCTGCCCACAACCCTCTCTCACCTGCGGCTTACCTGAAAAAACAGAAATCACCCCCCAATGCTATCAGATGAAACACTGGCGGCATAAAACCTAACTCAGGGACGCGTGAAGATCTCTAGGTAAACCCTTCCTTGGGAATTTTCACACATACCTGCCCACAGCCCTCTCTCACCTGCGGCTTACCTGAAAAAACAGAAATCACCCCCCAATGCTATCAGATGAAACACTGGCTGCATAAAACCTAACTCAGGGACGCGTGAAGATCTCTAGGTAAACCCTTCCTTGGGAATTTTCATGGGAACTTTTGACTAAAGCTGAATGTTGCCTTTCATGCTGACCTTACATCTGGTCCCAGAGTCCAGGCCTCCACCATCCCACTGAACACTGCCAAGTATTTTTACTTATAAATCGCCTTCCTCTTAACTGAGAAATATAATTCCACCAAAGAGAACCATCCCCTGATTTCTTCGTACACCATGATACTATTAAATTATTACTAATAAACTATTAATGTCCTACCTTTTTCAGAAGCTTGGGATAGCTGGGCTCTCAAGCATGTCAACAACAATGCAAGGCTAATGACTTATTGGTTCTAAGCTAATATCTCAAGGTTTCTGACCACAAAATAGCTGGCTAATTCATTTCTAACATTTCCAGATGCTGCCATATACTTAGCAATCAGCTGGAACCCCATAATGATCATACCTCCCAGGCTTTAAAAAAAAAAAAAAGGGCCTAGAAGAAAAAGCAACTATTCATTTGTTCTGTAGGTATTATAACTAGTCAGAAGACAGGTAACTATTTTCTTTAAAAAGCACACAACATTTTCTAACATGGAATACACCAGAGTTGTGATAGAAAAAGGAATAGCTGGGTAAAGAGGGACAAAAAAAGGTATGTGTCATGATGATGACGATGACAGTAGCTAACACTGTTGAGTTCCTTCTACTTGCCAAATACAGTCCTAAGCTGTTTTCATTCTCACAACCATCCTACAAAGCTTGGACACATGAGGAAAGTAAGGCTCAGAGATTAAGTAACTTGCCTACACCACACAGGACTCCACACAGGTGGAGTCCCCAAACTGGATCACAGCAGTCTGGTTTCGGAGCCTTTACCCTGAACTACTTGATCATGTGAGGGGTCAGGGGAGGCTGATAGCAATTTCTTTCTAGGTCATACAGCTCCCTTCACTCTCTACGGCCTCATCTCTACTCTTTCACAGTTTTCTTTCTAAACAAAAAGCAATTTATGTAGATGGTAGAAAAATTAGAAATTAGGAGGAAAAAAAATAGCCTCCATAATTCTACCACTCAGATAGGATGCTAACATTTGATTTATCCTTTCTCTATGCTCTGTGTATGGCATAGGGGACAATGCCTTGCAATGTTTTAAAGGACTTTTTACTTACTATACTGTGGCCATCTTCTCATGACAGTTTTTAATAACACCTTTATCTTTTTCCTCTTAAGTTTCTTTTAATCCATAGGTCCCTTCTGCCTTTTTTTTTTTTTTTTTTTGCAATTTAGTTGTTGAAGAATCTGGTCACTTGCTCTGTGGGTCTGTCACACCATGGAGTTTGCAGGCTGCATCCTCATGCTATCACCTAACATGCCCCTCTGTCCCCTGCATTGCCTATAAACTGGCAATACAGGCTTGAATGGATTCAGGTTTGCGTTTGGGGTGAGAACATTTCGTAGCTGGTATTGTGCACTTCCATCAGGAGCAATGATGTCTATTTGTCTCTCTTTTCAACACCACTTTAAATGGCCACATAACATTCTAAGGAATGGCTATAATGTACTTGTTTTTAAAAAGGTAATCTCTTATTGTTGGGACACCTAGCTTTTTCTCTCGAACTCAAACTGATGAAATGTCCTTTTAAACACATCTTTGTACACATAAATAACTATTTAGATGAGAATCTTAATACACCATTTAGTTAAATCAAAATGTGAAACTCACCGGCACTTTCCCTAATGGTTCATTGTGAATGTTGCCTGTTTCTTTTAAGACACAATTAGAAGAGAAATCAGGCCCCTGGCTTTGTTTTAAATCTCCACACTGATTGTAATAGCTCCCAGAAGGTGCATAAAGACTTGAGAAAAGTGGCACTAATATGGGAAGAAAGTCACCACAATAGAAGTGCACTGCGTGGGGGATACCAACCACTGGTTGTGGGGGTGCATGCTTTGAGGTGGTGCAGCTGAACTTGTCCCACCTTTCACGGCCTCAGAGATGCTGACTTTCAGATACACGAGGTAAAGTTAGGCTTGACTTCCAGAAAAATGGAAATGACCAAGAGAGATCAACACTGAATGAAAGGAATGCCAGGAGTCATCCTAACTGAGAAAAGGCAATTCAAAAGGACACACACCTCGTGCCAAGAATTCCCAAGGTAGTTGCCATCAGTATGAGCCACTGTAATAAGTGTCTTTATGGTGTCGATGTTTTTCTGCTTCATTTCTGTGATGCTGGAGCTGGCTGTCAGCAGGGAGAAGCGAGCAAGAGCCTGAACATAGGCATCTCGTTCCAGCTGCAACGGAAGCCCAAGAGAAAGCGCTGTGACTCCACCCTTAGCGCGACCATCTGCACAGCTGCGGGGCTGCTCTGCTACATTCCGTACGCATATCAACAGGCTTTCTGCACATTTGCACACCAGTTATTCCATGCTGGTGTCCTCCGTGCCCCCACACACTGCCACATGTTTGAGAACTAGCTCTCTCCTTCTTGACTGATCTCAATTAAACTCATCTGCCCCCCACATTCTGTCTGTTGAAGGCTAACACTGTCACATAAATTCTAGTATCTGCAAAAAAGGTCTATTTTCTCAAGTTTGCAAATAAGGAAATAAATGGTGCATTAGAGAAGTTAGCTGGACAAATGTGACATGGCTGGGGAAATAGCTGAGCTGGGTTTTGAAAACCCAGATGGTCTGACTTCAAAGCCTGTGGTATTGGTATAAAAGAAAATGTCTAACTATAAAATGAATGGGAACAGAAGATGGAGTTTTTCAAAATAAATGAGTACAAATTCTTACTATCTTCGTGAAAGGGATACATGAGATTGCATCACTCCTGATTTCCTAACAGTTTGAGAATCATATTTCATTTATTTGCTTGAATTTTTCAAGAAATAAAAGGTTTACAGAAATATTCATTTTGCACTGAACTGTTTCCCTAGAGAAGAATTGGAAATAATACGAGAAATTATAATGAAAATTGATCTTAAAAGGAAAAAAAATTATTTTAAGCACTATGGCAGTCAAGGTAGGCAGATGGCTAGGAAGGCTGTTTTGTCAAATCCAGTCAGGTACCTCAGACCCCACCTGTTCTTAAAGGTTTTAGTCCAAATCCCCAGTTTTTTCTTGTAATGAGGCTTGTTGCCAGCACAAAGCTATGGGTTTCTTCTCAGGTGGCTTGAGTAAGTAGTTTGCAAAGACTCTTGACTAATGGGAAATTTCCGATAATTTTCTAAGTTTTGCCAAGTTTAAAAGAGCAGTATCTCTGGAGTGCTGCTGGCTCACACCCACCTGCATTCCAAAGATGCAGGCAATTCGGATTGCACATCGGATGCCTTCCAAACAGAGGGAGGCCACTTCAGTGTCATCGCAGTTCTGTAATCCGATGCTGTAGGCTGCCAACAGTGGTGTCCACACCAGCTATCAAGGAAGGAAGGTTTCAATAACATCCAGAGTTTCAGGATGGAAAGAGCACTTAGAGTTACACTGTTAAGGGAACAGCCAGGATGCCAAGTTCACTGCTATTTTGATTTCAATCTAATCCATTCACAATATAAAACAGTTCTTTCTAAACTGTGGTCAAAGCTATTACTACAGATGTGCTATTTACAAAACGTACAGTTCAAAAGAAAGAATGGTCAATATATGGCAGCTAGTGTGCCAACATTACATCTTCCTGTGCCCATGACAGACATCACTAATCAATCACAGAGATGCCATTTCTGCTGAATTTATATGGAGCTTGAGAATACTTCGTTATACAGTACATCAGGCAGCCATCACCAATCAGAGGTTGGCAGGCAAAATAAAACCTATAAGGGACTTATGTTCTATAAATGTGGTTTATTGAAAAATTTCTAATTCAAGTCATTTATTTATTTTGGGGGGTAACTGGCTGGTTCGGGGATCCAAACACTTGACCTTAATGTTACCAACATTGTGCTCTAACCGACTGAGCTAACTGCCAGCACCAAATTATTTAGACTTTACTTTTCTTCTAACTTTCTTCTGAATTCCTTGGAAATAAGAGATCATGAAAATATAGAATTAATCACCTAACAGGATACTGATGGTTACTATAAAAACATCTTAGAGGGCCGGCCCGGTGGCGCACTGGATAAGTG
>NW_007727611.1:415759-436971 GCF_000696425.1 Galeopterus variegatus | reverse complement strand
GGCAACACTGAGGGTTGCGATCCATTGCCGGACACGGAAAAAGACAAAAGACAAAAACAAACAAACAAACAAAACAAAAAAAAAACATCTTAGAAAAAAATGACATGCTATGTATATAGAATGATTATCTTTTCTAGATTTTAAAAATAAAGAGACCTCAGGCTTTTATCTTTTTCTTTTACCCAATCTCATCTGATAAATTAACCTTGAGGCCACTGAGGTGAGATATCCCAACAAAACTATGCCTTTATCTTTTGCCTGAATAATTATCAAATCACTCAATCCCCCCAGCAGTCCTCACAGCAACCCTGTTTTTGTCCTCATTTTACAGATGATGAACAGAGAGAGAGGTTGAATCAAGATCACATAGCTACAAACTGACAAAGCCAGGATTTAAACCCAGACATTCTGACGGCAGAGTCCACGGCCAGTGCTGGTGCTTTCCCAGCATCACCAAAGGACAAGCGAGAAGGACTCACTTTAGTTATGTTCAGACAGAAGCACCCAGACCTGGCTTTTCCTCTTCTATATCTCTACAATTATAGTCTCCCCAGTCAGCTTCCAGCTGGCCAACTCTAGAATCAAGCTTAACCACATGCTAACTCCTCAGGATACTCACTTTGAACATTGGCCGGACGTGGTCCAAGTGAGTGGCACTTGTAAATGGGGCTTTGGCATGGCTCACAGCTTCCATCAGAGCTTTAGCTGTTTTTGCCATTTGCTCCATCTCCAAGTTATACAGCAGCCTCCGCTGCTTTTCACTAGCTACACCTACCAAGAAGGAAGAGCAGGATGACAGTGCTTGTTACATGCCAGTTACTGTATCAAAAGAAAGTGATAAACTCACAAATCCTTCGAACCATCTCATAACTCAGTTACAAATATTACCATTTTACAGATGGGAAAAATGAGGCAGAGAGGTTAAGTAACTTGCCCAGGGTCACACAGCTAATAAGCAACAGAGCTGGCACTTGACTCAAGGTAGTGTGGCTCTAGAGCCTGTGCTCCAAACCACTACACTCTGCTGCCTCTCAAACAAAGAAACTGATAGCTTCACAGAGGCCTTAACTAACAGAATTCTTTCTAATCAAGGTTAGCACAATCACCACTGGAATTAAAGCAAAGTTTTAAGGAACATTTTTTTTTTGGTAATTAAACTCTGATTATATTTTAAATTCCCTCTTATTCCTAATCACAAATCTAGCAAGACAGTGATATTATGAAAGAAGTATCATAATCATAATTAATTTCATCACATTTCCTATTCATATATCTAGATATGCAAATTAAATTTACCACTAGAGTGCTTAATCATGCACTCTGATACACTCAAAAATTAGAATAGAAATAATTTGGCATTAGACCTTACTCTGCTTCGTAGATTTGGTTGCAATCGTATGCTCTTTTGTTTCTTTCATTGCAATTTTCTTGCCTTCTATCTCTTCATAGATGCTTGAGAGATATTCTTCTGGTAGATCTTTACTATCATTGATACCTCGATTCATTTTAATATACTGCTCTTTTGTCATTTTATTTTTTACCTGAAATTAAAAAAAGTTAAAAACAATTTTGAAACCATCAAATTGCCCAAATAAAGCTACTTATTTAGCTACTACAATATATAAATCATTAAAATATTTTACCTGAGGACTGTGCAAGTCTGTAGTTAGCATAATAATTGAATATGCTAGGACATATGCAGTGTCAGCACTAGCAAACAGAGTTTGCCTGGAAGAAAAGATTCCAGATATGAAGAACATTCATGGCAATGAGACTGGGAAGCTACAATGCTGATGGTTACAAACTTCTCTAAAAGCAGGCTAATTATTCCACGTGATGCCAAATCAGTTTTCTTGCTTTCATTCATCACTGAACAATAATTAATGACCCAGAGGGTAGAAAAAGCTAATTAAGAATGTCAGATTCTAGGCTTCTTTGAATAAAGCAGTTTCAAGTGAATTTTTTAGAAAGACCCTTGAGGAACATCCAGGGCCAAGACTAGGGTGAGGCAAGTGAGCTTAAGATGTTAGGAGACCCTCATGCTCAGGTGCTGAGCTGGCACTTGCCCAACCCTGAGAGTGGGCACCTCCTCACATTTTGCATGCAAAATGTCTCATGTGCCTCAACCTAGTCCTGTTCCTGAGAGCATTTATTCTATGCCATGCATCATGCTAGGCACTGGATATACAGATGACTAAAACTGTTTAGTTATTAGTTATTTATAGCTGATATTATCCATTACATTTTTTTCTTTTAGCATAATGTTCTCAAGGTTCATCCATGCTTTAGCATGTGTCAGATTCACCTTCCCTTTTTAAGGCTGAATAATGTTCCATTGTATGGATATACTGTACCACACCTATCCATTATATAACTGTAGAAATATGAAGGAATACTAAATAATCAATAATAATAAATAGAAATACTAAATAACATGCGGGTGAAGTTTGACTTTTTTTGCCTTAGGAAAGAAGAGAAAGACAAAAGCATGGTCTGTCCATGAAGGAATACTAAATAATCAATAATAATAAATAGAAATACTAAGTAACATGTGGGTGAAGTTTGACTTTTTTTGCCTTAGGAAAGAAGAGAAAGACAAAAGCATGGTCTGTCCATATTGCCCCTAATAGAAAAGGGAGAAATTTTGAAGTATACAATGGAAGGTCTGCATTCTAATATGAGATTTAATTGGGTCACATGTTTACTGACCAAGGAAAACAGACCAAAGCCTCCAGGTCCACACAGGAGATATGTTTATAGTAAGTAACATCCGATTATGTCTTCACAGAGAATTCTGATGTCCATTTGGTTAAAAGGACCCGATGCTGCCCTTGCTGACCACGCCATCTCCTGGGGACAGCTTGCCATACACTTGAAGGATTAGGACCAATTAATACGAAAAGCAAATTGACTTAAGAAGCAAAACTGTTGTCAGACTGTTTCCACTGAACAATTTCCACATTGTGTTCACAGTATATTCAGACATCTTTAATTTCACATTCAGTGGAAAAAGCATGAGCTGCTAAGACAGACAAATCCTATTCAATCCTGGCCCTACTACTTATTAGCTGATTAATTCTGGACAGGATGCTTGATCTTCCAGAGCCTCAGTTTCCTCACCTGTAAGACAGGGATACTACTCTCACATTTACCATTAAGTAAATGAAATACATGTAAAACCTGTGGCATGGCTGAGATGTTTAATAAAGGCTAGCTCCCTTTTTTATTTGCAATTCCTACAAAAACAGGAACCACCCATCAAAAAAGGCCCTGAAATAAAATCATGTACTTTGGTGGGTTTTTTTTATCTATTACATAGCCATTTCTTTAACCTGCTCATCAGTATGTAATCAAAGAAAAACCAAAATTCTTGACATCTACCGCATATATTAAATCAGAAGGCTGTTTCTGTTTAGGGAAGAGGTGACCAACTGCCTCCTCTCAAAACAAAAAACTACTCTTTTATAGCAGCTAATGGCCTGGGGTTTAGGTCTGTGATCTTGGGCAAGCTACTTAACCTTTCTGTGCCTCAATTACCTTGTCTGTAGAATGGGGACACAAATGAAATTGTGAGGTCTTACAAGAGATAATCCCTTAGCACAATGCCTGGCACATAGTAGTGAACAAAACTTTCATAACTTGGCACAGATTTAGAAAGATTAAACCCAAACCCCAACCAAATTAAGATTAGTGGTCTGAAGAAGGGAAAAAGATGATGTGCAAGGGACTTAAACAGTGTGCTCACCCTTGGTTGCACTCTATGTATCTTGCGGCAAATTTCTCCATTAACCGGTCAATCTTCTGGGCTTCTCCAGGTAGGCGGAAACCTTCAAGGAATGNCATGTTTACTGACCAAGGAAAACAGACCAAAGCCTCCAGGTCCACACAGGAGATATGTTTATAGTAAGTAACATCCGATTATGTCTTCACAGAGAATTCTGATGTCCATTTGGTTAAAAGGACCCGATGCTGCCCTTGCTGACCACGCCATCTCCTGGGGACAGCTTGCCATACACTTGAAGGATTAGGACCAATTAATACGAAAAGCAAATTGACTTAAGAAGCAAAACTGTTGTCAGACTGTTTCCACTGAACAATTTCCACATTGTGTTCACAGTATATTCAGACATCTTTAATTTCACATTCAGTGGAAAAAGCATGAGCTGCTAAGACAGACAAATCCTATTCAATCCTGGCCCTACTACTTATTAGCTGATTAATTCTGGACAGGATGCTTGATATTCCAGAGCCTCAGTTTCCTCACCTGTAAGACAGGGATACTACTCTCACATTTACCATTAAGTAAATGAAATACATGTAAAACCTGTGGCATGGCTGAGATGTTTAATAAAGGCTAGCTCCCTTTTTTATTTGCAATTCCTACAAAAACAGGAACCACCCATCAAAAAAGGCCCTGAAATAAAATCATGTACTTTGGTGGGTTTTTTTTATCTATTACATAGCCATTTCTTTAACCTGCTCATCAGTATGTAATCAAAGAAAAACCAAAATTCTTGACATCTACCGCATATATTAAATCAGAAGGCTGTTTCTGTTTAGGGAAGAGGTGACCAACTGCCTCCTCTCAAAACAAAAAACTACTCTTTTATAGCAGCTAATGGCCTGGGGTTTAGGTCTGTGATCTTGGGCAAGCTACTTAACCTTTCTGTGCCTCAATTACCTTGTCTGTAGAATGGGGACACAAATGAAATTGTGAGGTCTTACAAGAGATAATCCCTTAGCACAATGCCTGGCACATAGTAGTGAACAAAACTTTCATAGCTTGGCACAGATTTAGAAAGATTAAACCCAAACCCAAACCAAATTAAGATTAGTGGTCTGAGGAAGGGAAAAAGATGATGTGCAAGGGACTTAAACAGTGTGCTCACCCTTGGTTGCACTCTATGTATCTTGCGGCAAACTTCTCCATTAACCGGTCAATCTTCTGGGCTTCTCCAGGTAGGCGGAAACCTTCAAGGAATGTACTTGGCACAGATTTAGAAAGATTAAACCCAAACCCCAACCAAATTAAGATTAGTGGTCTGAAGAAGGGAAAAAGATGATGTGCAAGGGACTTAAACAGTGTGCTCACCCTTGGTTGCACTCTATGTATCTTGCGGCAAATTTCTCCATTAACCGGTCAATCTTCTGGGCTTCTCCAGGTAGGCGGAAACCTTCAAGGAATGTCCGCAGGGCTGAGACAAATTCCTTTTCACAGAAGTCAAGTTGGTCCACATAGGCATACATCACCTCCTTGTTGAATCTTGTGCTGTCTCCCAGAAAATCACCTACTTGGGTCTGAAACATACACACTCGCTCACATCTAGAAATTGTCAAATATGAACCCACAGCAAAAGACACCATCCAAAGGGGGGAATCAGAACCTGGCTCTAAATGCCCAGAAAAGGTTGACTACTAGAACAGCTGGGCAACTCCCTGAGCTGCCCACCCATTCAACTGTTCCAGATCCAGTCTGTCTCCATGGACCAAGGAAGAGAAGGCACAAGAGAGGCACATGGAGGGAATGATAATACACACTCAGAAGGGAGGTTAGCAGCACACAGGTAGTCAGACAGTTTCTGGCAGTCAAGGGACTCTTCTAGCACTGACACTATTCCACCAAATATGCAACCACCTGTCAAGAGGCTAGTTTATTCCAGCAAAGAGCTTTCTACAACACTGGCCAAAGGGATAAGTGGGACTGCTGAAATGAGAGCATGGACAATAGACACTGCACTCAGGTTCAGCCAACCTCGAGGTTAAAGCTGGTAGGGGCTTAGAATCACCTGACAGAACTCACATGCAAGTGCTAAACCCCCAGCCTTACAGAATCCAGACGCTCCTCCTGGTGCAGGAATTGAGCAATGTCTTCAACTGATGTTCCCAGCATGCCCTGCTCCTGGAGAAACTGAATGCCCCTTTTGGGTTTCTTGTTGAACCTGTTTCAGGAAGAGATGGGACAGAGGTTGCCTATTTCAAAATCTGGAGGACAGAAAAAACTGGTATTGGAGGTATATTACTATAGAACACGAACAAGCCATCACATCACATAAGCTAGAAAGGTCCTATGTGTCCTGGTAATTTTTCCAAATTCTACCTTCAATTTCTGACCCAGTTATAACAGGGTCTTCTGGTTGTCATCCCAAGTCCATTCTCGCCTTCTCCAACACTTGTAGAACCCTACATGTTTAGGCGGACACACAATCACCTGGAATAAAAATTACATTTCCCTGCCTCCCTTAAATAAGTATGACCACGTGACAAAGTTCAAGCCAGTGAGATACAAGCAGAAATAGTATGGGTATTTGTAGGAAGGATCTTTAAACAAAGCTAAATCAGGTGGGAGTTTTACTCTTTTTGCCCTTTCCCTCTTATTCTTCTCCAGAATATATGTGTGATGGCTGGTGCTCCAGCAGTCATATTAAACCATGAGAAAACCCTGAAGATGAAAATTAGGTGCTCAGCATGGTGAACCAGACACACAAAAGGAGCCTGGATCCTTGATGTCCATAAGAGTCACCATAACAGCTTTAGACTGCCAACTTTTGGATTTCCTTTACTTAAGAGAGAAATACATAGTTTAAGCACTGTTATTTGGTATTTCCTGCTAAAGGAAGGCATAGCTAACTAATGTATATTTTCAACTTACTACTTACCAGGCCCTGCAATGGAGAGTGATATTCATGTAAACACAAACTGGCAAGGGTCATGAAAGACATGAACATGGGCAAGGACAGAGACCAACTTGGGACCTTCAGATAGTGTGGTTACAGAAGGCCTCACTGAGGAAGATATGTTTTACCAAGTATGAGGGATGAAAAAGAGCCAAGAGTATTTCAAGCAGAGGGCACCATGGCGGAAGGAGCTGGAGGTGGTCAAGGGATTGAAAACGCATACTGTGATTCAAAAATATCAGCAGGGGATTAGGTCAGTAAGGGAGACCAGAGACAGATGCAGAATAGGAAACATGGAATGATTTTAGGCAGGGTTGTGACAAGATTTATGTTTTTAAAAGACTCCTTTGGCTGCTGTAGGGAGAATATATTGGGGGAGGTGAGAGTGGAAATGAAGCGATCAATACTTCAGTTCCTAAGAGAGTCCTGTAATTTCAACTTTTAAAATAAAGTGAATTCGCTAAGTTAACATTCCATAGTTGAACAGGATATAAGACTGTGTATGTGTTTATGTGTGTGCAAGACTAGAAAGAAACATAAAGATTTACCAACGATGGTGATGACGATGCTGTGGTTATATGGGAGAATGTCCTTATTTTTCAAAGATGTATGGTTGAAGTATCATGATGACTACAAATTACCTTCAAATGGCTCAGAGAAATATATACGTAGATAAAACAAAAACAGCAAATATTAACTTTTCTGTATGTTGAAATTTTTCATAAACTATAGTTGGAAAAAAAATGTTACTGATGATGATTTCCTCCAGGTAGTAATTTTGTGAGGGATTTTTATATTCTTGCTTTATAGTTTTCTGTATTATCTAAACTGGTTTCATTTTTTTCATCAGAAGAGGAAAAAAAACAGCTGCATCAACCACACAAAAGTGTTAAAGCTCTCTCTCGCATGCGAGTGCACGTGTGCACACATGCTCACTCACTCCCTCTCCTTGGCTCAATCAGGCTCAGCTACAAGTGCCAGCACCGGCCTTCCGTAATAGGCATTTCCCCTTTAGGAGACAATCCCAGGATCCCAGAGATGTGGCTTTGTCAGAGGCCCCAAGAGATTGTGCTAGCGTGGCAGCCACACTCACAGCTCAATGCCGTGTTCAATGATTTCCTTTTGTTGCTTGATGACCTCAAATTGCTCCGGGTCATCCTGAACAGCTGTCTGTGTCCCCGAGGACACCGTGGATTCCATGGATGTCACACTGCTCCGTCTTGCCATGTCAAGGCCTTTCCCATCTCCCATTTCCTGATCCATGAGCCTCTCCTGACCTGCAATTACACAAAAGCAAAGGAAACCAAATAAGTAAATGGGACACAGACATAGCCCAGCTAGGTCTGGCTTCAGGGTTCCCTTTTCCAGACCTATAATAGCAACAGGTTTGTACTATAAGGATCATAAGCATAAAACCTTAGACACCTTACTTAATAACTTATTTTTTCATGCTAATTCTAAAATTCACATGAAAGAGTAAAAATGCAAAAACAGCCAAGATGCTTAAAGAACAATCAATAGGAGGACTTTCCCTACCAGCTATCAAAATTTTTTATATAACTCTAATAATCTGAAAAGTGTGGTACTGGTGCAAGGACAGACAAATCAATAGAACAGAACAGAAAATCCAGAAACAGACTTACATACATAGGAGAATTTGGTATGTAACATGAAAGTGATGATTCAAATCAGTGAGGGAAGGAGAGACTGCTAAAAAAACGCTGAAACAACTCGCTCTCCATTTGGAAAAATGAAGTTAAGGCACAACTTAACACTATTGCTCACCAAATTCCAGATGGATTAAAAAGCAGAAGCTTTTGGGCCGGCCCGTGGCTCACTCGGTAGAGTGCGGTGCTGATAACACCAAGGCCACGGGTTCGGATCCTATATAGGGATGGCCGGTTTGCTCACTGACTGAGCGTGGTGCTGACAACACCAAGTCAAGGGTTAAGATCCCCTTACTGGTCATCTTTTTAAAAAAAAAAAAAAGCAGAAGCTTTAAAATATTATAGGTATTTTGCAAGCTAAAATGTTTTGCTCAATTCTAAGACAACTATTCCTGGCAGTTGGAGGTGGCCTGTTATGAATGGAGGTGGGGGTGGCAACCACACTCTCTCACCGAGGCTGGTCTGGTGGTTGGGATTCACATACAGGTCTCTGCTCCATTCCACCATGCACTTGAGAATGGACACGAGGCATTCCAAGCCTTTCTTCCTCAGACTGAGCTCCTAAAGGACAGAAGGGACGTAACACAGAGACTTACAAAATTAAGAACAGAAACCTATAGGGCTCTTAGCAGATCTTGTGAGGATAGGAGATAATCACTGACATTTGGCACTGTTAAGGATGAAATCCAAGGAAAAGCTAATGGGTGATGTAAGTATTAAGGGTACATTGCAAAAACCCTAGACATATCTAAAGGTGTTCATTACAAACATCCCGCCGGGAAAAATATAGGATGTGTGCTTTCCTAAAACAAACAATGTTATTAGGATTTTTAAAAGAAAGTTCTCACTCATTGTTTGTGTAAATCAAAATAAAAATTCTTTATTTTTTAAAATAACATCTTAACCAGTGACCCTGAAAAAAGATAGAAGAACCTTGAATTATGTACCAATGAATGATTTTTGATACAACTTATCCCCTAAACACCCACAAATGCATTCCATTTTAAGGTTCACCCTACATGTGGTATGTGGTGGTGTAACACCAAGGTCAAGGGTTCAGATCCCCTTAGCCAGCCAGCTGCCAAAAAAATAAAAAAATAAAAAAATGAGGCTCATCCTGCAAGTAAATAAAAATACTGAGTTTCAAAATAAGTAGCATTTCTTAAATAAGAAATTAAATACAAGTTGGAGATAATCTAAAAAAATGCATTTCAGGCAACACAGATCTCTCTATGAATCTAATGACAACTATGACCTTCTAGGAAAAATGCCCACACAACAAAATTCTACACAAAATCCCAAGGGGCTCACAGACCCTCTGACCAATTCATTTAGAACCTTTAAGTTAAGGATCCTATTTTCTTTGTGAGCACTCTGACAAGGTAATCTCCTTTGCCTGTAATGGAGAGTAGGATCCTGTTGTCCACACTATCTTCAGAAAGGTGACAGAATGAACTTGCTTCCTATGGGTCTTAGTTCAAATGTTACCTTTTCAGGGAAACCACCCTGATGACCCCATTAAGAATTACAATACCCCCACCTCCAACACTCCTCAGCTATCCCTACTTTATTATTATCTGTAGTGCTTATCACCACCACCTGACAATTTACTTCTTTATTGTCGTTTCATGATGGCAGGAGTTGTGTGCATTCGCAAGTGCGGGTTCGCAAATGTGCATTTGTATTTTGTTCACTGCTGTATCCCTAGCACTGAGAACAGAGCCTGGCTCATGGTGGCACTCAATAAGTGTTTATTGAAATGAATGAGGGCCAGGCCCGTGGCTCACTCGGGAGAGTGTGGCGCTGGTAGCGCCGAAGCCATGGGTTTGGATCCTATATAGGGGTGGCTGGTGCACTCACTGGCTGAGCATGGTGCAGACAACACCGTGCTGAGGGTTGCGATCCCCTTACCGGTCAAAAAAAAGAAATGAATGGACTTTAAATATAATCGATGTCCTCAGTGTTTTTACCTGTAGAGGTGTCATTCCCAGTTCATGTCCACTTCTTCCCTGAGCGATTTTGGATAAATCATTTACAAGACGCTCAAAAATGTTAGCAGCATTTAAATCACAGTCGTAGTTGACGTAAATATCCACAACACACTGGGCATCTTGCAAAATAACACATGAGTATTAGAAATTCTGATCAAAGACAAATAGCAGTTATGTTTTCTTATTAAATGCTATTTCTTTGCTAAAAATTTTTCCTAGTGAACTATAGACTCAGGTGGCCACACCTCACTCAGGAAATACATGTTGGAAGTACTAGGAAGTTGAGGCGGGGGGTTACATCTGGTTTTAGGCCTGTGTCTACACTAACTGAAATCTTGGGCAGTTCATTCCACTTCTCTAAGGCTCTTTCCTCATCAAGAAAGGGGCTAACTATTACCCAATCCACCTCTTAAAGTTGTGTCACTCTTATGAAATTACATTTGATGACAGACAAGTGAGATGCTCAGTTTAAAGCCACACAATTGTATGGTGTAAGGTGAATCCAAATTTTCCTTAGCACCCAATCAAGGCTTGGCAGAACCTATACCTCAGGCCCTGTGATTAACAAACAGCACTCTGCTTGTAGGGAGGGTGACCAAGTGTCCCAATTTGCCAGGATTAGGGGTTTCCAGTACATGGGGGCCTTCAGTGCTAAAAGTAGAAAGTCCTGGGCAAACCAGCCAGAGTTGTTCATCCTCTACAAAAGGAGTGTGGGGCAGGACTAATCATGAGGTTAGAATTAGAGTTTTAGGGAATGATTTTCCCAACACTTCATTAAAACTCTAAAAGGAGGAGTTAGAGGTCTTAATCTGAGCTTTGGCAAATTAAAGCATCAAAAGCATTTCTGATCAGGTCGATGGATGAGCGCCCTCAGAGTGCAAATACCTGCACAGATTCTCGTTAGAGTCTGAATGACCATCCACCTATGCTCAAAAGAACTTGTTGAGGTTTCTAAAATGTTCAGGAAAATCTCTTTGAAGAAGACCTAGATGACAGGAAGACAAAGAAGGACACCAATCAACAGGTTCAATTAGGGCTCAAAAACTCCAAAATATTTAGAGGCCGGGCAGAACCTATAATGAGGGAAGTAGCCTGGAAGGAAAGAGTGGTGTACCCGCACTACTGAAGAGCACCGGAATCCTGACCACAGTGGAGGGGACAGCTGGCAGGGAACACCCCATTAGGGGACAGCTGCTGCTGGGCTCCTACCCAGAGCTGCATATGGAAATGCAGGACCTATGCTGTGATTTTTTTGACAGAAACCAGAAATCTGGGTTTTCATGAAAAACATGATTTCTTAATTTGGGAAACAAATTCAAATTATTTCAAACAATTTACAGACCAAACAAACATGTTTGTGGGGGGCTGAGCTCAGCACACAGACCACAAGGTTTAAACTTGGTCAACACGAAGGATGTACAAGATTTGGGGGCAGTGACTTTATGAACAGAAATTCTCTCATTCAAAAAGCTCCTCTCTGGGGTGCTAGCAAGTAGGCAGTGTGACTACAGTTCTGGTGACTATGCCACCAGCAGTTTACTCATCTGGTCTGAAGGTCATCAAATAAAAAAAATAAATTTGGAGTCCGTACCTCTATCTGCATTTTCAAGTGTGTTTTGAAGTTTGACAGAAGAGTAAGAAATATGGCGAGAGAGAGCTCAAAGACATCAGGCACTGAAGAGACGCCATTTTTGGACAAGGCCACACAGAGATATTGCTTGATTGCATTGATGAACATCTCGTGAGTCCGGAAGACTGGGCCAGCGTTTTGCAACACGGAGAGGAGTAGTTGCAGGGAAACCACCTTGGAACGCAGCTCATGGGATCTGGCAAAGAAAATGAAAAGTGGTGATGCTAAAAGGTAAAATGGTATGTTTCTTGAGAAGGCCTTGCCCTTCTACCAGTTAGCAGAATTTTCTTAGAAGCCACTGAGTTAAGAATAAGCAACAGCACCTAAATGTCAGCAGAATGAGGGCAGATGGCAAGAGGTGGCCCTCCTGGAAGCTTCAAGCCCTTTGAAACAAGAGCTGCCAACTCCTACTCTTTTTGTCTCTCCCTACCATGAAGAAGAGAAAACAGCAGAAGCAAAGTGTCAACTGACTCTGGAGAGCCAGTTCTGCAACTGAACTGACAGAATCAATTATTATACATCATTCATGTGAGGCTGAGACATCTCTCTTTATCCACCTGCCTCATAACTGTACTGCACTCTAACCCCTAAGTTCACGGATGGTAAGAAATGTAAAATTTTCATGAACCACTTTTCTAATGGTTATCATAATACCAGCAGCATTCACAATAAAAGAGTTGAGAATTATTATTAATGACTAATAGTAATAATAATGATAGTAACAATAGTTTTTTTCTATAAAGTACGAGGCCCTGTGCTCAGGACAACACCTGTATCATTTCATTTGATCAATCCTGCAAGGTGATTTTCCATATTCCTATCTTTCAGATAAGGTTAAGTAACTCATACAGCCAAGGAGCTACTCAAAGTGGAGAAGTCAAGATCTGAATGCACCTCTCTCTGGCTCCGAAGCCTCTGCTTTCTTTGCTCCACAGCCCTGGCATTCTTGTGGTAGTTTGTCTACTGCAAACAAAGCTTGGCTTATCAGGGTTGAATGTGGGACTTAAATCTGTATCCACAAAGCAGAGATTTCCATGCGGGGCAAGGAACTGAGGTTTACAGGCATCCTGCCCCTCCCCACCCCACATCAGGAGATTAAATCCATTATTTAGTAAAAAGAGGGCACACGTTCAATATACTAATTGTTTTAACACATAAACCAAAAAAAGCAAAACTGGCACAATGTTGGTTGGAGGGGATATAGAAACAATTCAATACGAAAGGACTATATGGACTGTGTGATTTTTGAAAGTTGCAAACCATCCCACACCAGCAAGGGGATATGGCACTGGGACTTCTTGGAACAAGTGAGGGTGAAACACAGTACACCATGTGCTCCTGGGTCACTAGGTTGTAGATGGCCAAGAACTGCTGTCTGCTTACTTTGGATCTGGGGGGCCTTCACCAAGGGGTTTCATGGACAGCTTGCACAGGGAGCGAAACACGAGGAAGGCGTCCTTCTGCAGAATGTGAGAGAACCTAGCGGCCACTGGATGTCCTTGGGCATCCGATTCCTAAGATTAGAAACAAATAGAAAAAAAAAAAAAAAAAAAGGCCAAAACAAAAGGATAACTCTTTAAAAAAAAAAAAAAAGAAATGTAATTCTCACAGAAATTTAAATTCTTGTATTTATTCAACAAGGAGGTAAGGGGATGTGGGGGAGGGGAGAACACGGCAAAATAGGAACTACAGGGGAGTCATTACAACAATTATAAAACCATGTTCCTTGTCCTCCAAAAAGTTGGTACGGATAGTTTAATATGACAAATATCAACAGTTAACTAAAAAAAAAACCCTACAACAAATAAAGGTAATTACATTAGCATGGGTAAAAAGGTATTTCTAAGATTACGATTGCAGGATAAATGGGGGAAAAATAATAAGTATTTTAAAATAAACCTCTTTACTTAAAAAAAAACCATTTAAAAACAAAAAAGGAATTTTATTATTTTATTATTTTTTATTTTTTTAAAAAAGATGACTGGTAAGGGGATCTTAACCCTTGACTTGGTGTTATCAGCACCACGCTCTCCCAAGTGAGCTAACTGGCCATCCATATATAAGGATCCTAACCCGTGGCCTTGGTGTTATCAGCACTATACTGTCCCAAGTGAGCCACGGGCAGGCCCTCAAAAAAGGAATTTTTAAATAAAAATATTTGTAACATACAAAAAGGATTAAAAGCCTCAACATACAAAAGTTCTCATAATTTATTAAGGAAATGTGGAAAACAGGGAAAAACATGAATAAGCAATTCACCAAGAAATGCAAATGACAAGTAAACCTGAATAACTGATAAGTAAGGCAGGATCTTCCTCCTAGCAGACTAGCAAAGATTTGAATAAATGCTCCCCAGTTTTAATGGGGAGTGGGAAAATGGGCATTGATAGCCTAAAGGTGGGCTAGTAGTGCCTAGTAGCACCTTACTGCAAAGCTAATTTGGTGTTAAGGATCAAAGGCCTCAAATCTTCCAGTCCTTGGGCCAGCAATACCACTTGTAGTAATTTATCCTTAAGAAAGAATTAAGGATGTGCCCAAGATTTATCTATAAGGATGTTCATTTATAGAACTGTTTCCTATGATAAAACTGAAATAATATAAAAACCTAATAGAGAATAGGTTAAATAGATTATGGTAATCAATACAGAATTTTACATGGCCATTAAAAAATTCAGTAAGATTCATACATACTGATACGGAAAGATGTCCATGACATAGTGTTGAATGAACAAAGCAAGTCACAGCCTCATATATAAGACATGAGTCCCTTGTCTGGATTTAAGTGTGTCCCTGTAAGTGCATTCTTAATGGGGATGATATAATCCCAAAGGGACAAAAATTGGTTCTTGGGGGGGTGAAAAAAATCTTGTGATTATGGATGACTTTCCCATATATACTGACTTAACAATATAGAGAAGGAGAAATAGAGAAATATATTTTCTATAATGAATGTATATTATTTTATGAGAAAAGAAAAATAGCAAGAAAATATCAATTTAAATTTTTTAATTTATGTATTTAAAAGTCTGAGAAACAAGGTTTAATAACAATGTTTTATATAACTGACATTAGCATGTACCAATGACTGAACCTGCTAATACAAAGAATGTCAGGCCAGGACCATGTGACTAATAACTAAATGAATAGGGCTTGCTATATTTTACTCACTTCTTTTGATAGAGATTTAACTCTGCATTTTCTTAAAAAGTAAAAATGGAAATGAATCTGCTTCAGATGATCACCAACATACCAGATTATCTGCTGACGACAAGGACTGCCTGTCATCTGCTATCCCGTTGGTCTGTGAATTTTCATCAACTCCTGGGGGAACAGCACATTCCTGGTATTCCAGGTCACCTATGACCCTCTCAGGTTCTGTCAGACCCTGCTTTTCTGCTGCTTCTTAAAACACAAGTGCAAAAGTCATTGCCAAGTTAGTATTTATCCTAAAAGGCTGCCTGACACCAACAAGAAGTTATTCACAAAACCTCCCAGGTGTTGTTATTTTGCCTTTTCCAGTGCCACTGGCCCATGATTGACATAATACTGGAAAAGCCTTGGCCAAAGTGGTCCTCAAGCTTCGCCTGGGGCTATTATCCACAGACCCACTGCCAGGGCCACAGCAATGCATCACTCCAGGGGGCTTCATTCATTGCAATCTGTGTCAAAGGTGCCTCTAGAATTGCATGATGCAGCAGCCCTGCCTACCTCCTTCCACATTTGAAAAAGATTAGAAACAGCTAAACATAAAAAGCACATATTTTCTAAAGGGCCATTAATGTAGGAAATAGAGAAGAAGAGTCAATTATGACAGAAAATCTTAGTCACAGAAAAATGCAGACCTGAGCTTCTTGGCAGCCATGTGAAAAGGGAAAGAATTAAAAAGATTTCATTATTTAATGAAGGAAAGTATATCTGATGATTAAGAAGAACAATGAAACTCTAAGAAGAATTTATGACGTTGATCTTTATATATATGGGGCACTGAACAACTTAATGAGCACGGTCTTCAATGATAGTTTTACAAAGCATATATTCATTCAACAAATATTTATCAACTGCCTATTATGTGCCAGGCTTTGGGGTAGGGGCTGGGGAATACAGCAGTGAACAAGACAAACACTCATTATGTGATGACTTCTTGTATAAACCCCAGAAACAAATCTAAAGGTATGAAATAAAATTATTCTTTTTTATTGCTTTTTTTTTGGCAGCTGGATGCACAGGGATCAAACCCTGAACCTTGGTGTTATTAGCACCACACTCTAACCAACTCAGCTAACTGGCCAGCCCCATTTTGAAGACATTTTTACAAGGAGTTAAATAAATAATGGAATTTTTTTTTTCCTTTTTGTCTTTTTTCGTGACTGGCATCAGATTGCAACCCTCAGTGTTGTGCCCGTACCGGACCGGGACAGGCAACGGGATCGCAACCCTCGGTGTTGCTCCCGCACCTTGCTCAGCCAGTGAGCAGCCGGTCTGTATGTGGGATCTGAACCCTCGGCGGGAGTGCCGCCGCGCTTCCCAAGCAGCACACTGTAGCAGTGCGCCACCGGGCTGGCCCCAATAATGGAATTTATATATAGCTCTATGGTACCCTAAATTGACAAAAGGATAGGGCTTAGAGAAGTGGCTTTCAAATCATGACCTCAGTAAGAAATTAATTTTTAAAATCATGTTCCAGTGCAGATGTGTGCACATAAATAACTGAAACACATTTCATTAAAAAATACTTAGCATTACATAACAAAGAAAAAATATCATCTAATAGTTATTCTGAGCTATACAAGTTTAATTTCATTGAAGCCATACCATGAAACTGAGGAAGTTAGGAAGTTTAACAAAATGAATAGGGCCGGCCCTGTGGCTCACTCGGGAGAGTGCGGTGCTGATAACACCAAGGCCAAGGGTTCGGATCCCACATAGGGATGGCCGGTTGGCTCACTGGGTGAGCGTGGTGCTGACAACACCAAGTCAAGGGTTGGGATCCCCTTACCGGTCATCTGTTAAAAAAAAAAAATAAAATAAAATGAATAAAGCTTCCCCGTGCACCAGACACCTGCTGACATGCGGACTGTCCCCTCTACACATCAATGGCTGGCCATGAAAATTCAGCAGCAACGGACACAAATCTCAGGGCTCAAGTCCACTACTGGAAAAACCTTGATGACCCTGATCTAGAAGGTATATGGAGTGGCCCTGTGTGTCTCAAAGTGGAGCACCCAACCCTAACATGGTCAGTGTTCTTTGAACCCAACCCAAAGTAGAATAAAATTAGTCACTAAAAACAAGTCATTTAAATATCCCATATGAACGATGCACAGACATGGGCAGACTCAGTTTCCATGCGTGCCATGAGTTACAGGGCAGGGAAGAAGAAATTCCACCACTAAAATACACGGCTGCAGACATTTTTGGACAAGTGAGGTAGGAGGAAAGGCTGGACTGTCCTTGGTTCTTACCTTTAACAGCAGAAGTGACTACATCTTCTAAGATGTCCTTCACCACCTCCTGGGCTCCATCATCAGCCCCTACACACACACCCAAATACATAAACACACACATGTGGGTATTTCCAGGAAAAAGAAAGGAAGGGGGAGAAGATGATTATGGCAATGTTCCTCTAAAGCTATGTTTCAGAAGGCAACGGGTGCAAATAAGGACTTCCCGAGGCCAAATCTGATCATGCCAATGGAAGACGACTTCCTCAAATCTGGAAACCTTTAGGCAGCATCTGCTCTCCTTTCAAGTTTCTCTTTGTGGAACACTAAAACCCCATTGACTTGTACTCTCATCCTTCCTAAGTCCCAGATGCTCAGCCTAGGGTCCTCCCCACCACCACTAACTTGGAGGCAGGAGCTGGATTTTATCCAGTGAGGGTGCCTGGCAGAACAAAAGATGGAACTTTCCCCTGTGCATTCGCCTTGAGTACCAAGGAGCCTTGGTAGATGACTGCCTTCTGCTGCTTCACTTTCCCCATGCTGTAAACCCAGAGTTTAGCATGAGACTTCTAATGTGACAGTTGAGGATTTACTAAACTTAAATCAAATTATTCTTCAAATTGTTAACTGTTTAAGTGGAAGAGGTTCAGCACCTCATTTTTTTTTTTTTTTGTCCTTTTTGAGACCGGCCGCACCACGCTCAGCCAGTGAGCACTGTGAGCGCACCGGTCATCACTATATAGGATCCGAACCCGCTGCGGGAGCACTGCTGCGCTCCCAGCACTGCACTCTCCCCAGTGCGCCACGGGCTCGGCCCCCCCCCCTTTTTTTTTTTTTTTAGAAAACTAGATCTGGGAAAGAATTTATAAAGTAAACACCTCTTGACTAGACTTTTAGAAGTAAGCATTTCTGATTTATGAAACATCACGCTGACCAAAAAGGCTATCACCTTAAATAAACAAAACCAAAATAACTCTTTTAACTCTGCCTTAACGGGGATTTTCAACCCAGCCACTGTTTTTATGAGTTCTGTGCTTGCTCTATAAGGTCTTGGAGAAGAGCGCTAAGAATTTTCACCTCCATGGAGCACTTAACACACCATACCTATCTAAATGGCTAAATAAATTTAAGAGGGAAATATTGATGTTATATGCTTTCTAAGAGGGCAAGAAAGAAATTAAATGGAAATTAGGAAACTCCTCAGCCATGGCCACAATCTCTTAAACTCAATTTTTCATCTAAAAAGGATGATTTAGACTAGATTATTGTTACCCAAACTTCAGTCATTCTCATACCACCTTCATAATTTTTGCCATATCCATGCACCGCTTATATTATATGCTATTATATATGACATATATATTTAACCATGCTCTATAACTTTAAAATCCACCAAATAACAGTTTCAGTATACTAGTTATATGTTCTGATGCATGTTGAAATAAATGTGTAACTATTAAAGCAAAAATTATTCACCTGTTATCCACCTAAAATCATGTAATGATTTGGTAAACATATGATTAGATGTTTCTAAGTTTTTTTCCAGTTCCAACATTCTCTGATGCCATAATTTAACAAAATTATGGTGAGTTTCTAATCTGTATCATACATTCCAAGGTACCTGGTACACAGCATCTTGTTCACATTTAACACCCAAGAAGCAGCGATGCATTTTATCAGAGAAGCTACAGGAGTGGTGAGTTAGACCACTTTTTAGTGGTGGCCAGCAGGTACATCTGGCCTGTAAGTCTGTGTTGTTTAGCCTATGCACTGCTTTTTAAAACTTTTGAATTAACTGCCAACATTTAAAAACCAAGATACTACTCATAAAAAGCCAGGTATGATTTCTATTAAACAAAAAACGACACATGGCAACTGGCTGGAACCAGGAGAAAATACCCTCTTCAGCCAGGGTATGAACTCTGCAGATGCCCTATTGCCTCAGTCCTCATCACTCCCAATTGTCTCCCTTCCATTGAAGCTAAGTGCCAGTTGCCATCACACTTGGACTGGTATTGTTACTATACAGTGAGTAGGAAAATAATACATCTGTCAAGGGTGGAAAAAATGGGAAACTGACCAGAACATCAGTGTTTTAAGAACATCAGAGAGAAAATGTTCCCTTGTGGTAGTAAATTAAGCACAGTTACCAGGAGTGAGAGTTCTGAAGCTAGCATGCCTGGTCCAGGTCCCCACTCTGCCACTTCCAACATGGGGATTTAAGTTACATAACCCCCCAAGCCTCAGGTCCCTCATCAGTAAGCAAGAATCTTATGAGAATTATATAAGATAAGCCAAGTTATAGATGGCAACAGCTTCCAGAAAGGCTCCTGTATTAGTCCGTTTTGTGTTGCTATAACAGAATTACCTGAGACTGGGACTGGGTAATATATAAAGAACAGAGGTTTATTTGGCTTACGATTCTGGGATGGCAGGCAGCCAGTGGGTACAAGAAGATCAGATGGCGAGAGGAAGAGAGAGAGAGAGAGAGAAAGAGAGAGAGAGAGAGAGGGAGGGAGAGGGAGAGGGAGAGAGAGAGAGGGAGAGAGGGGGAGAGAGAGAGAAAGGGGGAGGGATAGGGAGGGAGAGGGAGGGACAGAGAGGTAGAGAGAGGGAGGGAGAGAGGGGGAAAGAGGGGGAGAGAGGGAGAGAGGGAGAGAGAGAGAAGGTGCCGAGGTCCTTTAAATAATCAGCTCTCGCAGGAACTAACAGAGCGAGAACTCACTCACTACCCTTCCTCCCCCAGGGAGAGCATTAATCCATTCATGAGGGATCTGCCCCCATGACTCAATCAGTTTCCAACACTGCCACATTGGAGATCAAATTTCCACATGAGTTTTGGAGTGGACATCACATCCAAACTCCATCAGCTCCTCTTTAAAAAGGACTCAGCTGGCAGGGAGTCCTTTAGTCCTACCCTCTTCCTCTTCCTTCCTGCCTGGAACCACATGGCAGCATCCTAAACCATAAGGTGACCTTGAGGGTGGAAGTCACATGCTAAGAATAATGGAAAAAAAAAAGAAATAGGAGTCTGAGACATGTTCTTCCCAGGTGCCTATTCTCTGTCCAGTTAAGTAGGGACCAAGGGGGGTGGGGTAAGTGGGGCAATAAGATGGACTCACTCATGCATTCAATCAACAAACTGAGTGCCTATGTGTCTGGCACTGTTAAAGGTATTTGTAACACAACACTGTTTAAAACAAAGATCCCCATCCTCGTGGTGCTTACATGCTAGCTGGGGATAATAAATAAGTAAATTCTATTGTATACTATAGTGCCAGGGGAAAAAAAAAGAGTGGGAGAAGGAAGATCTGGAATCAGAGGGGCAAATGTAAACACATGGTGACAATAAAGTGTGACACACTTATTTCCTAGAAACTAGGGTTTGGTTGCATCCAATGTTCAGGCACTTAGTGATAAGAGGTAAGAATACTAAAGGAAAAAACCAGGGAGCAAAGCTTTTTGCTGTCATATTCCAGCCATACTCCAATATGGTTCTTTAATAGGAAAACAATTGTTTATTGAGAAGAGACACATTAGGCAGCTTACTGTCCCCAACTACATGTCCATTACACAGCTGATAGAAATGTTGTAAACCAATGAGCTGAGAAGCCAATGTGGTTTACTCCCTCTAGGGCAGGCTGTGTCAGAAACAAGTCAGAAGAGGTGAAGTGCACTTGCCATTTTTATCTAGTGTCAGCCTGAGACTACTTCTTCTGCTGCTTTTTGTCAACAGAAAAATAAAATTCCTTTTTTTTTTTTTTTTTACCTTTTTGTCTTTTTCCGTGTCCGGCAACGGATCGCAACCC